>NW_019176143.1:746322-747936 GCF_002260705.1 Seriola dumerili
AAAAACGTCATAGTATGGTAAGGAATCAAATGAAATTGTATTGGAAGGCATAAAAATGACAAAAAAAGTCATTGTATATTATGGCACAAAAATGACAAAAAACGTCATAGTATGGTAAGGAATCAAATGAAATTGTATTGGAAGGCATAAAAATGACAGAAAACGACATTGTATATTATGGCATAAAAATGTCAAAAAACGTCATAGTATGGTAAGGAATCAAATGAAATTGTATTGGAAGGCATAAAAATGACAGAAAACGACATTGTATATTATGGCATAAAAATTTCAAAAAACGTCATAGTATGGTAAGGAATCAAATGAAATTGTATTGGAAGGCATAAAAATGACAAAAAACATTATTGTATAGTATGGCCAAAAAATGTCAAAAAAACATCGTAGTATATTAAGGCATAAAAGGTCATAAAAACGTCATAGTATGCTAAGGAATAAAACATCATAGTACAGTAAGGCATAAAAATGACAAAAAACATCACTATATAGTATGGCACAAAATGTCAAAAAAACATCGTAGTATATTAAGGCATAAAAGGTCATAAAAACGTCATAGTATGCTAAGGAATAAAACATCATAGTACAGTAAGGCATAAAAATGACAAAAAACATCACTATATAGTATCGCACAAAATGTCAAAAAAACATTGTAGTATATTAAGGCATAAAAGGTCATAAAAACGTCATAGTATGCTAAGGAATAAAACATCATAGTAAAGTAAGGCATAAAAATGACAAAAAACGTCATAGTATATTAAGGCATAAAAAGTCATTAAAACATGATATTATGCTAAGGAATAAAACAACATAGTACAGTAAGGTATAAAAATGCCAAAAAGTGTCATAGTATAGTATGGCAAAAAATGTCAAAAAAACATCATAGTATATTAAGGCATAAAAGGTCATAAAAACGTCATAGTATGCTAAGGAATAAAACATCATAGTACAGTAACGCATAAAAATGACAAAAAACGTCATTGTTTATTATGGCATAAAAATGTCAAAAAACGTCATATAGTATGGCAAAAAATGTCGAAAAACATCATAGTATATTAAGGCATAAAAAGTCATTAAAACATGATAGTATGCTAAAGAATAAAACAACATAGTACAGTAAAGTATAAAAATGCCAAAAAGTGTCATAGTATAGTATGGCATAAAATGTCAAAAAAACATTGTAGTATATTAAGGCATAAAAGGTCATAAAAACGTCATAGTATGCTAAGGAATAAAACATCATAGTACAGTAAGGCATAAAAATGACAAAAAACATCATTGTATAGTATGGCATAAAAATGTCAAAAAACGTCATAGTATAGTATAGCAAAAAATGTCAAAAAAACATCATAGTATATTAAGGCATAAAAGGTCATAAAAACGTCATAGTATGGTAAGGAATCAAATGAAATTGTATTGGAAGGCATAAAAATGACAAAAAACATTAGTGTATAGTATCGCATTAAAATGTCAAAAAACGTCATAGTATAGTATGGCAAAAAATGTCAAAAAAACATCATAGTATATTAAGGCATAAAAGGTCATAAAAACGTCATAATATGGTAAGGAATCAAATGAAATTGTATTGGAAGGCATAAAAAT
>NW_019176143.1:747950-748177 GCF_002260705.1 Seriola dumerili
AAAATGTCAAAAAAACATCATAGCATATTAAGGCATAAAAGGTCATAAAAACGTCATAGTATGGTAAGGAATCAAATGAAATTGTATTGGAAGGCATAAAAATGACAAAAAACATTAGTGTATAGTATCGCATTAAAATGTCAAAAAACGTCATAGTATAGTATGGCAAAAAATGTCAAAAAAACATCATAGTATATTAAGGCATAAAAGGTCATAAAAACGTCATA
>NW_019176143.1:752321-807321 GCF_002260705.1 Seriola dumerili
GTATAGTATGGCATAAAATGTCAAAAAACGTCATAGTATACTATGGCATAAAAATGTCAAAAAACATCATAGTATATTAAGGCATAAAAGGTCATAAAAACGTCATAGTATGTGAAGGAATCAAATGAAATTGAATTGGAAGGCATAAAAATGACAAAAAACGTCATTGTATAGTATGGCATAAAAATGTCAAAAAACGTCATAGTATAGTATGGCAAAAAATGTCAAAAAAACATCATAGTATATTAAGGCATAAAAGGTCATAAAAACGTCATAGTATGGTAAGGAATCAAATGAAATTGTATTGGAAGGCATAAAAATGACAAAAAACATTATTGTATAGTATGGAATAAAAATGTCAAAAAACGTCATAGTATATTAAGGCATAAAAAGTCATTAAAACATGATAGTATTCTAAGGAATAAAACAACATAGTACAGTAAGGTATAAAAATGCCAAAAAGTGTCATAGTATAGTATGGCATAAAATGTCAAAAAAATATCATAGCATATTAAGGCATAAAAGGTCATAAAAACGTCATAGTATGGTAAGGAATCAAATGAAATTGTATTGGAAGGCATAAAAATGACAAAAAACATTATTGTATAGTATGGCATAAAAATGTCAAAAAACGTCATAGTATAGTATGGCAAAAAATGTCAAAAAAACATCATTGTATATTAAGGCATGAAAGGTCATAAAAACGTCATAGTATGGTAAGGAATCAAATGAAATTCTATTGGAAGGCATAACAATCACAAAAAACATGATTGTATAGTATGGCATAAAAATGTCAAAAAACATTATAGTATATTAAGCCATAAAAGGTCATAAAAACGTCATAGTATGGTAAGGAATCAAATGAAATTCTATTAGAAGGCATAACAATCACAAAAAACATGATTGTATAGTATGGCATAAAAATGTCAAAAAACATCGTAGTATATTAAGCCATAAAAGGTCATAAAAACGTCATAGTATGGTAAGGAATCAAATGAAATTCTATTAGAAGGCATAACAATCACAAAAAACATGATTGTATAGTATGGCATAAAAATGTCAAAAAACATCGTAGTATATTAAGCCATAAAAGGTCATAAAAACGTCATAGTATGGTAAGGAATCAAATGAAATTCTATTAGAAGGCATAACAATCACAAAAAACATGATTGTATAGTATGGCATAAAAATGTCAAAAAACATCGTAGTATATTAAGCCATAAAAGGTCATAAAAACGTCATAGTATGGTAAGGAATCAAATGAAATTCTATTAGAAGGCATAACAATCACAAAAAACATGATTGTATAGTATGGCATAAAAATGTCAAAAAACATCGTAGTATATTAAGCCATAAAAGGTCATAAAAACGTCATAGTATGGTAAGGAATCAAATGAAATTGTATTGGAAGGCATAAAAATGACAGAAAACGACATTGTATATTATGGCATAAAAATGTATGTAGTCATAGTATAGTATGGCATAAAATGTCAAAAAAACATCATGGTATATTAAGACATAAAAGGTCATAAAAACGTCATAGTATGGTAAGCAATACAACGGCGTAGTATAGTTAGGCATACAAATGCAAAAAACAACGTCATAGTACAGTATAGCATAAAACATCACAAATACATGATAGTATATTAAGGTATAAAAGGTCATAAAAATGTCATAGTATGGTAAGGAATAAAACATCATAGTACAGTAAGGCATAAAACAAATGCAAAAAACAACGTCATAGTACAGTATAGCATAAAACATCACAAATACATGATAGTATATTAAGGTATAAAAGGTCATAAAAACGTCATAGTATGCTACGGAATCAAATGAAATTGTATTGGAAGGCATAAAAATGACAAAAAACATCATTGTATATTATGGCATAAAAATGTCAAAAAACGTCATAGCATATTAAGGCATAAAAGGTCATAAAAACGTCATAGTATGCTACGGAATCAAATGAAATTGTATTGGAAGGCATAAAAATGACAAAAAACATCATTGTATATTATGGCATAAAAATGTCAAAAAACGTCATAGCATATTAAGGCATAAAAGGTCATAAAAACGTCATAGTATGGTAAGGAATCAAATGAAATTGTATTGCAAGGCATAAAAATGACAAAAAACATTATTGTATAGTATGGCATAAAAATGTCAAAAAACTTCATAGTATAGTATGACAAAAAATGTCAAAAAAACATCGTAGTATATTAAGGCATAAAAGGTCATAAAAACCTCATAGTATGCTAAGGAATAAAACATCATAGTACAGTAAGGCATAAAAATGACAAAAAACGTCATAGTATAGTATGGCAAAAAATGGCAAAAAAACATAATTGTATATTAAGGCATAAAAGGTCATAACAACGTCATAGTATGGTAAGGAATCAAATGAAATTGTATTGGAAGGCATAAAAATGACAAAAAAGGTCATAGTATAGTGTGGCATAAAAATGTCAAAAAACGTCAATGTATATTAAGGCATAAAAGGTCATAAAGACGTCATAGTATGGTAAGAAATCAAATTAAATTCTATTGGAAGGCACAAAAATGCCAAAAAACGTCATTGTATAGTATGGCATAAAATGTCAAAAAACGTCATAGTATAGTATGGCAAAAAATGTCAAAAAAACATCGTAGTATATTAAGGCATAAAAGGTCATAAAAACGTCATAGTATGCTCAGGAATAAAACATCATAGTAAAGTAAGGCATAAAAATGACAAAAAACATCATTGTATAGTATGGCATAAAAAGTCAAAAAAACATGATAGTATATTAAGGCATAAAAGGTCATTAAAACGTCATAGTATGGTAAGGAATCAAATGAAATTGTATTGGAAGGCATAAAAATGACAAAAAAGGTCTTTGTATAGTATGGCATAAAATGTCAAAAAAACATGATAGTATATTAAGGCATAAAAGGTCATTAAAACGTCATAGTATGCTAATGAATAAAACAACATAGTACAGTGGAGCATAAAAATGTTAAAAAACGCCATAGTATAGTATGGCATACAATGTCAAAAAACGTCATAATATATTAAGGCATAAAAGGTCATAAAAACATCATAATATATTAAGGCATAAAAGGTCACAAAAACATCATAGTATGGTAAGGAATAAAACAACATAGTACAGTAAGGCATAAAAATTCCAAAAAATGTCATAGTATAGTATGGAATAAAACGTCAAAAATACATGATAGTATATTAAGGCATAAAAGGTAATAAAAACGTCATAGTATGGTAAGGAATAAAACAACATTCTAAAGTAAGGCATAAAAATGCCAAAAGACATCATAGTATAGTATGGCATACAAATGTCAAAAAACATCACAGTATAGTATGGCATAAAACATAAAAAAATCATAGTATTGTAAGGCATAAAATTTCAAAAAAACATCTTGGTATAGTAAGGCAAAAAATGTCAATAAACGTCATAGTATAGTAAGGCATAAAAAACTCAAAAAACGTCATAGTATAGTAAGACATAAAATGTGTAGGTAGGCATAAAACGTCAAAAAAAGTCATAAAAAGGACATTGTATAATAAGGCCAACGGTGTCAAAAACTTCACAGTATAGTAAGACATAAAAACGTCATAGTATGATAAGGCAAAAGCTGTCAAAAAACGTCATGATATAGTAACGCATAAAAACATCATAGTATAGTAAGGCAGAAAATGTTGAAAAACATCATAGTATTGTAAGGCATGAAAATGTCAAAAAAATGTCATAGTATACTGAGGCATAAAAAGGTAAAAAACGTCATCGTATAGTAAGCCATAAATAATTCATGGTATAGTAAGGCATACAAATGTCAAAAAAAAATTAATAGTATAATAAGGCAAAAAATGTCAAAAAACGTCAGTATAGTATGGCATAAAAATTTCATGGTATAGTGAGAAAGAAAGTTTTAAGAAACATCAAGTATAGTGAGGAAAAAAATATCAAAAAACGTCACAGTATAGTAAGGCAAGAAATGTCAAAACACGTCACATTATATTAAGGCAAGAAATGTCAAAAAACGTCACAGTATATTAAGGCAAGAAATGTCAAAAAACGTCACAGTATAGTAAGGCAAAAACATTCAAAAAACGTCATAGTGTACTAAGGCATAAAAACATTAAAAACGTCATAGTATATTAGGGCATAAAAATGTCAAAAAACGTCATAGTATAGTAAGGCATAAAAATGTCCAAAAACGTCACAGTATAGTAAGTCTTAAAAACCTCAAAAAATTTCATAGTATAGTAAGACACAAATAATTCATTGCATGGTAAGGCCAAAAATGTCAAAACAGATCATAGTATAGTAAGGAAAGAAAATGTCAAAAAACATCATAGTATACTAAGGCATTAAAACATCATAGTATGGTTAGGCAAAAAATGTCATAGTATAGTAAGGCATAAATAATGCATAGTATGGTGAAGCTAAAAATGTCAAAGTAGATCATAGTATAATAAAGCATACAAATGTCAAAAAACTGTCATAGTATGGTAAGGCATAAAATCGTCATAGTATAGTAAGGCATAAATAATTCATGGTCTGGTGAGTCCAAAAATGTCAAAACAGATCATAGTATAGTAAGGTAAAAAATATCAAAAAATGTCACAGTGTATTAGGCAAGAAATGTCAAAAAACGTCACAGTATAGTAAGGCAAAAACATTCAAAAAACGTTATAGTATACTAAGGCATAAAAATTTTAAGAATGTCATAGTATAGTGAGGCAAAAAATGTCAAAAAACATCATAGTATAATCATGCATAAACCGTGATATTATAGTAAGGCAAAAAAATGTCACAGTATAGTAAGGCAAACATTTTCAAAAAACGTCATCGTATAGTAAGGCATAAAAACGTCATAGTATAGTAAGGCAAAAAATGTCAAAAACATCATAGTATTGTAAGGCATAAAAATGTCAAAAAACGTCATATTATAGTAAGGCATAAATGCTTCATAGTATAGTAAGGCAAAAAATGTCAAAAAACATCATAGTGTAGTAAGGCAAAAAAAACGTCTTAGTATAGTAAGGCAAAAAATGTCAAAAAACATCATACTATTGTAAGGCAAAAAATGTCAAAAAACGTCATAGTATAGTAAGGCAAAAATGTTTTAGTATCGTAAGGCAAAAAAAGTCAAAAACGTCATAGTATAGTAAGGCATAAAAAGTCCTAAAAACATAACAGTATAGTAAGGCATGAAATGTCATAAAAACATCATAGTATAGTAAGGCATAAAATGTCATAGTATATTAAGGCAAAAAAAGTCATAAAAATGTCATGGTATAGAAATGCAAAAAAAGTCACAAAAACGTCATAGTATAATAGGTCAAAAGTGTCATAAAAACGTCATAGTATAGTGAGGCACCAATTGTCATAGTATATTAAAGCATAAAGTCATAAAAACATCATAGTGTATTAAGGCATAAAGACATAAAAACATCATAGTATATTAAGGCATAAAGTCATAAAAACGTCATAGTATAGTAAGGCATAAAAAGTCATAAAAACGTCATAGTATATTAAGGCATAAAGTCATAAAAACGTTATAGTATAGTAAGACATAAAAAGTCATAAAAACGTCATAGTATATTAAGGCAAAAAAAGCCACAAAAATGTCGTACTATAGTAAGGCAAACAAAGTTATAAAAACGTCATTGTATAACAGGTCAAAAGTGTCATTAGAAAGGTCATAATACATTAAAGCATGTATCGTCATAGTATATTAAGGCATAAAAAGTCAAAAAAATGTCATAGTATAGTAAGGAATAATATGTCATAAAAATTTCATAGTATAGTAAGGAATAAAACATCATAGTATATTAAGGCATAAAAAGTCATAAAAACATCATACTGTGGTATAGTAAGGCATAAAAAGTCATAAAACGTCATAGTATAGTAAGGCAAAAAAAAGTTAAAAAAAACAGTATAGTAAGGCAAAAAAAGTCATAAAAACATCATAGTATGGTAAGGCATAAAATGTCATCGTATAGTAAGGCATAAAAAGTCATCAAAACGTCATAGTATAATAAGGCATAAAAAGTTATAAAAACATCACATTATAGTCATCCCCAAAACAACATAGTATTGTAAGGCATAAAAAGTCACAAAAACGTCATAGTATAGTATGCATAAAACGTCATAAAAAGTCATACTATAGTAAGGTAAAAAGCTTCATATTATATAAGACATAAAAAGTCATAAAAATGTCATGGTATAGTAAGGCAAAAAAAAGTCATAAAAAGTCATAAAAACGTCATGGTATAGTAAGGCAAAAAAAGTCATAAAAAGTCATAGTATAGTAAGGTACAAAACGTCATAGTACAGTAAGGCAAAAAAAGTCATAAAAAATCAGTAAGGCATAAAACGTCATAGTATAACAAGGCCAACATTGTCATAAAAACGTCATTGTATGTAAGGCATGAATTGTCATATTATAATAAGTTATAAAAAGTTGTATGGCATAAGACGTCATAATTAAGGCATGAAAATGTCAAAAAAACGTCATAGAAATAGAAAGACATAAAAACTTCAAAAGACGTCATAGTATAGGAAGGCATGAAAAGGTCAAAAACTGTCAAAGTACAGTAAGGACTACAAATGTAAAAAAAAGTGTCATAGTATAGTAAGGCATAAAAACGTCAAAAAACTTATCTAACGCATGTAATCCTCCATTTTATGTTCACTCCTGCTAGCAACATGACTGCTAGCCTATAGAAGAAGCCAGGGATAGCTTGCTAGTTATCGCTAGCTAACGTTGTTTAATAATATCAGTTGACATTTTTCTTTTGATGTTAGGTACCACTATGCTATTTTCATATGATGTGAGCCTTCAGATACCCCCCGCCCTTTCAGTCAATCAAATGTCAGCATGCCCAAATTGGTTGTCTTGGAGGCATAGCCTCTTGTTGGGCACATTTCAATGATCTAATATTATCTAAACATAGTGCAAACGAGTTCACTCAAATATTGGTAAGGGCAATTCTGTCCACCAAAAATATTGGTAGAAATATGTCCCAACCATCCATATGCAAACCTACTCCCTTGATTTTAGTAATTCTCTTTGTCTCTGTGTGCGTGTTTTTTTTTGTGGGTCTTTTTGTTGTCAGCATGGCATCTTCAAAGTGATGTCCCACTTCTTATTTACATTGGAATGTAATGTAATGATCTCCCGGAGATTATTCAGCTAGTCAGATACCGCACGCTGCTGTCAGTGTGCATCTGTGTGTGCATCCTCTGCTGAGAGCAGAAGAGGCAAATAGGAGCGTTTGGTCAGAGGATAACAATCACTGTGTGCAAGGCTCAGTGAGCCAGCTCAATAAGTAAATTCAACTGGACAAATTAGCTGAAGCTGGACTTACACAGAAACAGTCCCCACTTTGTATGAATTAATTCATATTTTTTCTTCTTGTGAAGATCCAGGAAATCATTATTCAATTATGTTATTTGTGTTTTGGTTTTTTTTACTCTCAAGTGACCAAAACCAAACCCAGGTGTGGGGAGACAGAAAGAGACACTGGAGAGATTCACTGATTTCACTGGTAAAGATTTATTGTACAATTCTGTCAGGAAAAAGACAAGGCGGCAGTGTCAGACATGCAAAAGGTGCAACAGGCAAATACACAACCCATAAGAATACCAGTTTAATTGTCAATAAAATACAGCATTCATTTGTTTGCAGTATTAATTCATAGTAATATAAAAACAAGGGAAGAAGAAAGGTCATTCAGTGTTTCACTAGTCTTCCCAGACATGATTTAAGGGTTACAGTAGCGCTTGTAAAAAATAAATATTGACCTCATATCAAAAATCAAACATAAAATCAAATGTAATTTAGCAACATCCTACAGTACAAAGTAAACAAATAATCCTATCTTTCCTATTATTCTTTATACAAGGTGGATATTAATGCTCAAAAATGCTTTTATACATTCAGAAACTTTACTAGTCAATCATATTCACATACACTGTGTGTGACTGTTGAAATACACAGCAGTGTCCATCCTGATATCTACTCTCTAAACTGTAAATATAATCTCATTGTGCTTTAAAGCAGTGCTCACTATTATCCAGTCTGAGACGAACGAACAAACAGAACCATGAGATAGATAGATAGATAGATAGATAGATAGATAGATGCTACAATATACACTATATCCTCCAGTCTATTTACACAGCTGCCTACAAATATATTTCATTAAGAGGAAAGTACGCTAAAACAATTGCTTGTTTGGCTCAAGATGTTGGCCCCAGAGGTTTGGAAACTAGGCCTACATGGCAGCTTGACAGCAGACATTCATGTGATCACACATTAAGAAATCAACAATGTGCACGAAAAAAGTAAAGTCAGCTTCGTGGTATAAGTCGAGTGTATGGGAGAGGACTTAGAACTTCACTTAAGGGTGGCTTTAGATTTAACATTTGCTTACCAGCAGTCAAATAATACGTGTGTGTATAATGCAGGTTTGCTGGCTAAACTATACTAATCTGTGAGTAACAGTTTGGCTCTAAACCTCACACAAGATCAAACAAGATGAGTCTTCAGCCATGCACACAGCTCTGTGAGGCTGGACTTTGGCACAGCAATGGTATAAAGCTAAATTTTCATGTCATCATTCAATAGCCAAGCATTTCACCCAAAATCACAAATGTCAACTTCATGGGAGTGCTTTAGGAAAAGTCAGGGGATCATTAAAGTCGGTAAGATTCATCCTCTCGGGATAACACTGCCTAGAGCCAAGCTGCTAGCGAGGCTAAAAATGTTACACTTATTGCAGTCATTGTGGGGAAATCCCCTGATTTTGGGATTCATAGCCAGCTGTGTATGTAGGTCATTAATGTACGAAAAAAAGGAGGAAAGACAGAATCATGTGACAGAGAGGCGTGATGTAAATAATATTTTGTGTAAGCAGATGCAGGTCAGCTCTGCTGTGTAGGGGTTGGAGGGGAGCACAGCTAAAAGTACAAACATTGGTAACCTGACACAGCAGGAAAGCCAGTGTTATGACTGTACAAAGCTAGCAGGGTTTTAGCTGTAGGACAAGCTAAGACCAAAGACAAAATGCTTGTCTGTCACATGAGTTAAGATTAAGACCACCTTAGGTATTTTTCAAAATATTCCCAACATTGCATTTCATGTATTTATCCAAAACCAGGAGCATTTGATACCATAAAGCAGAGATATGCATTCACATGTGGGCAGACACACACCTCAGATGTGGATCCAGATAAAGATCAAAATCAGACATCGAACAAAATAATTGATTTGCCATGGCCGACCGTGAACGTTTGTCTGGTGCAGGCAGCTAAGATTCTAACTGGGTCAAGACATGTTTGTCATCAGCATTGTGGTTAGTGAGTAACATAAAGGAGTTACAGTGCTCCACATAGGTATTTGCTATTGGCTTATTTTCTTAGGTGGAATGTTGTGTAGATGTGAGTTACTGGAGAGGAAATCAGGATCAGGAGATCTGAGGAAAAACTGTAATTTTTAACAGTCAGACACTCACTTTTACATCATCTAAAGACCGCAAAAAAAACAAGCTTTTAAACTTTAAACTTTGGAAAAGGCCTGTTATAAAATGAGAGATAACTTCAGTTTCTTGGCTGTCTAAACTAAACCTTTCACTGAATTGTCTTAAATCAACATGACTGAACTGGCACAGTTGCTAATACCACAAGGAAACCACTAATTTACCTCAGTGTTTTCTCAGAAATCTGTGGTCTAAACTCCACTATTAAGCAACAATTGAGCTGACAGGCCTCCTCGTAAAAAACATGGAGTGAATTGTTGCAGACATTTCTTGTTCGGGAAAGCCAGAAATAGACCAGTCCATATAGAACTGAGATTACAAAAGAACAGAAATCTGACCACTGCACGGACTCTTAAGGGGGTTGTCTCATAAGTCACTTGAGTAGAAAGAGAATTGGTTCAAAATATTTTCTTTGAACATGTGTTAGATTAAACATTTCTGATTCCAAAGTAATTCTTGAGCTGTTGCCTACTGGCTTTAGGGGGGGGGGAAGTTTTGTTAGTGATGAAAATTGCAGTATAAGTGAAAAATACAGAAAATACACATTACAAAATTATTTTAAAAACACTTAATTGAATATGTACAACCATATTACACATGAAGACAATATGTGTATTAAAGGAATAGTTCAATATTTTAGGATTGAATTTGAATTTGCTTTCTTGCCATGAGTTAGATGAGAAGATTGTTATCACTCTCTAGACAGTACGGTAAATATGAAGCTACAGCCAGAAACTGGTTAGCATAGCTTAGCATGAAGACTGGAAACAGGGAAACAGCTAGCCTGGCTCTGTCCAAAGGTTGAGAAGTTATGGTTCAACCCCCTATGAAACTACACTACTTTTGTACAGATTAAACAAACAAAGTATAAGTTAGTGAGCTTTAGAGGTGCTGGTAGGTGGATATTTTTGCCTTTGGACAGGGCCAGGCAAGGTGTTTCCCCCTGCTTCCAGTCTTTATGCTAAGCTAAGCTAACAGCTGCTTACTGTAGCTTCATTATTAAGCTTAAAGACGAGAGTGGCATCGACTTTCTCATCTAACACTTGGCAAGAAAGTGAATGAGCATATCACATCATACTCACTTTCTCTCTCTCTCTCTCTCTCTTTCTCTCTCTCTCTCTCTCTCACACACACGCACACACACACACACACACACACACGAACACAAACACACAAAATTCCAGTATCGAATGCCCTCCCCATCTGCTGTCCATTAGGCTCCTCTTCATCCTTCCTGCTCTCAAGAGCAACTGTTCAGTCTCATTATTGCTACAAGTCTTTATGAGGTCTGTTAAGTCTTTATTGCTAAATACTAGTCTGGACTCAAATACATCTCAATCACCAGGCATCATTAAACTAATAAATCCCAAGTGTCTTTAGATGCTGGTCTTGTTTGGTTGTTGAAGGTCACAGCAGTGTCCATGTTCAAGCAGCAGAAGCTGAAATGTCTACACTGAAAGATCCATTCAGGTGAGGATCCTAGTCTTTAACACTTCTGTAATTTAACATTCACTAATGATGCTCCACAGATGTATGTGTATCTCATCATAAGCAGGTCCATGGTGTAACAGTAAGTATAGGGGGTCAGTATTTTATATTATATATGTAACTATCCTTCATATAATGAGTCTTTTATTGCTGGTTGAATAAATCTTGTTTCTAAAAAAAAAATAAAAATACTGCATAACAAGTCATTTCGATTGTTTTTGAGAAGTGCTCCATCATCACTGGTGATATGAAGTGCTACTGAAGTGCTGCTGGCTGTGTAGTGTGTTGTTGTGTGCGTTTCCCCTCCTCAGGGTTACCACAGTTTGTCCGTACCTGTGATATTTTATTCTTGACAACTCTGGTGGTGGTTTATGAATGCCTCAAAAATGCCCTACTGTTAGAAGAAAAATGTTCCTCAGCGTATGTTTGGCTGCATATGCGTGAGTTTATGCGTGTATCTGTGTTGGTTTTGGTCTCACAGGTAGGTGGTAGCCTCTCTGTTCTCCCTCTCTCTGGCCTGAGCCACAGCCACATTGATGCACTGCAGCCACTCCTCCGCATGTTTCTCATCCTGAGCTTTCAGCACGTACGTCTTGTTGTCGGTGAAGATCTCAAAGGCCCGCGGCAAACCCCGATCCCGACGCTTCTTAGCTACAACCTGTGGGAAGAAAGAAGAAAAACTAATGGCAAAAAGGAGAAGCAGATAATGACACTGATACTGAGAGATGGTGTTTCTGCAAATATACACTAGTTGTCGTCATTTTTTAAATTTGTTAGTATTTGTTTTCTGGGTGCAGGCTTCTTAAAGATAGACTGTTTCTGACTATGTAACATCTCACCTTGACGCTTTGTACCTTGCTCAGCTCGATAGGTATGTCATCCAGCTCATCTTTCTGTGGGGAAGACAGACAATAAGAGAGATAAAGGTCACAGTGTTGTTTCCAGTATGTACCACTTCAGATCAAACCATTTACAGGATGAACAATTACACCTTATTGTTCTGCTGCTTTTCTGTGGCAGGAAACAAAATCCTTCCTCCCTGCTGAACATCACATCTGTGTTTTACCCCACAAGGTGAAATATTGAATGTGTGTGTTTGCAAATGTGGGGAGGTGTGGTCGTGTGTGTGTATATTGCACCACAGCCGTGTCTTTTCACCCCGTAAGTATTTAGTTATGTGGTTAAAACCACATCACTACAGCTAGCTGCAAGACTCAAGGCAACTGCCCACATCCTTTCTGTGGTGTGTGTGTTGAAAAGCACTGGAGATGACGTGTTCTCAGTTTTACCTCCCAGCTGGCTCTGCTGAGGGTCTTTTTCTCACTGATGATTCATGCCAGTGGATTAATGTACTGAGTCAAATGAACATTTGATTGATTTTAACCATGAACTTACATTTTATCTTATCTACAAACGTTTATTGCATCTGAAAGTTAAGAGGCAATGGTGCTGGAAGAGTATCTTGAGAGATTCTTGTATTTGTGCCTGTAGTTTTTGAGACACCAAAATTATTAGTATTTACATTATTTTGCAATTATATTATTATTCCTTTTCCTACTCTCTTTTTTGCTTATTGGCATTGACACTCATAACAGTGCAACATCACTTGGCTGCTGAACAGAACCATTTTATGTTCTGTCACAATCACATTATTGTTTTTATGGTGTGCATGTTTGGTTTTGTGTCTCTTCAGCTCAGATGAGCTTGTAAACACAAGCTGCAAGATTTCAAACCTTCTCAGAGCAAGTCAACACACCATAAGCAGCAAGCATTTAATGAGTCCATGTAAAAAAATGAAAATAAAACTATATATATTCACTATAATGGATTATCTAATGCAAGCAAGTTGAACATTTGATTGATTTTACTTTATTGAGATACCCCAGCTCCTGTACCATGAGTGCAGTGATAACACACAAACTGAACCATTCATTTTCATATTATTCTTATTTTCTCTCTGTCTAGACTTTTTTCTGTATTCTTAGTATCTGTAGGTCGTGAAAAGTCTTAAACATAATTGAATTCACTCCCCCCCCCTCCAAAAAAGCAATAGAAAGTATCAAAAAGTTTCATTCACGAGTATCTTAAATATTTTTCTTGCCTGCCAGCAGTAACTAGGAAGGTCATGGCTTAAATTAACAAATTATGTTGTTTTCCGTTACTCTTCTTCACTGGTACGACAGTAAAAAGGTACTGAATGTCATTCTCTGTGGTATTACAACATGTCTTAAATAAAAGTCCATATATTTATGTTGGGGAATACCTGTGCACAAGGACTTCCCAAATCGAAGTCAAGGCCTGGATGCAGTTTGGCATCACTCTTTGTCTGGACCCAATTAAGGAGAACGCGCAGTGTTCAGAGGAGGGCACACTGTGGCTTAGCAAGCAAGAAACAGATAAAATATGCATTCTTCTTTTGAACAGATTTCATCCACTAGGTAAACGCTCATAGAAATAAATGGTACAACATTCAAATGCACATCTCATCTTTGTGTGGATTCTGGGAATGTTTCAAACCTCACTATGTTGAAGCTGCTTGATCATTCGATGTGGAGAAAACAACACTTCTTTTTTGGTTCTTAATCTGAGTTCCCAGCTGGGAAAAGGTCTTTCACAACCTATCAACCACCTCCTGAATGTCCTGGCGAAGACAAACTGAGCTTTGAGAACAAAGACACAGAATCTTTCCAATTTGTGGCTGCTTCAAAAAAAGAGGAATCCATTACCATTTGGATGGAAGCACAAAGACTATTGTGTGCAGTAAAAAGAAAAAAGAAAAGAGAGAGCTCAACTCTACTATTCCACACACCTCTCTCTAGTTTTTTTTAGCTGATTGTATAAACATGACCAGAGACCACCCAATCTCCTGTAGGCTGTGAAAATTATTTTAATTATAATTAATTGTTTCACTCTTGGAGATGACTGCTGTAAACCAGGATAACGGCACGGACACACACACAGGTGAAGTAAAATTTCCACACAAGTCAGATTTTCTGACTGAAAATGTTTTTCTTTTATCAGCTGGTTAAAATCAAACTTGACCTCAACATGTTTTTAATTGTACTGTTTTCGCTCCATGTTTTTGTTGATTAAGCAAACTTTTCCTTTGCACAATAATTCTGTCCGGTGACCTCAGCCTTTGTTCAGTCGTACAGTAAGGCAGCGGCAAACACAGCACAGATGGAGGGAAAACTGTGTCGTATTAACCCATAGGGAAATCTCCTCACCTATTCAGTCTTTCTTTCATTCACACATACAAGGCAGTACTTCCTTCTCTGTGTTTGCTACTTGTGCGTAATGAAGTCTGCTTTGAGTTATAGAGGGTGAGAGTGAGTCATGTTGTTGCAGCATCATGCTTAGGCCTTGGGAGTCCCCCAAGAGTCCTTACTGGGGCCAAGGTTTGTTACGGTCAGATTCACCGGATGCTCCTGAGGGACAGTTGAGCTTATCACGAGATGGGATTTCCACTGTTTCATGCAGAATTTCATCATGTTTCAAATGATGTGAAACAAGGAAATATTAATAAGGATTTTATAAGTGAGAGGCCAGGCACAGTGTGCATGTGTGTCCATGTGTGAGTGTGTCTGTGTGTGAGGAGGCTTCATTTTCATTGGCTACGTACTGATTTGCCTCTCCGGAAGAGTAGCTGGTTTCCTGCCAAGGTGAAGTAGCGGGTTTTCCAGCGCTTGATGAACTTCCAGCGGACCTGCTTCTCCTTCAGCTTCCCCTCGATCAGAGGCTGCCCCTCCTGGTTCACCACTTGCGGGCCCCACAAACAATGACAGACACAAAACAGAGAAAGAAAGAGAAAAAAGGTTTCGCTGATTTACATCACATGACTGCTGATTGTTCATGACCAGTTTCTGACAACTGAGACTTGAATGAGTCATTGAACAGCACTTTGTTCAAGAGCTATGGTGCCAAATCTGGCCTGAAAGTTAAAAAATAAGCAAAAAGGTGGTGTGTGAAATAAATAATGTTGTTTGCTTGGCAATCAACCACTTATATTTGTCACTGTGCTAAGTTATCCATCTTCTGCAAGTTGATTTTTATACCATAGGGGAGGCCAGATCCAGCCCATGAGACAATAAGATATATTACATCTGTTTGGCACATTTCTATTCTTCCAATTTTTCCAATTTTGATTTTTTCACTTATTCAATTAAAGTAAAATGAAATAAAATGTAATTTTCTGCCAAGGCTGTAACCTCGGAGTATAAAAAGTCTCCTTTTGAAATGATAAGACAGGAGGACAGACGGCTTCAGTAGAAGAAGACAACAGATTATTTACGTGATTACTTTCTGTGTGTAACGAGAAAGCTGTCATTCTCAAGGAAAACAATCTGAGCTGTATTACCCCTTGGGCCATTTGATTTTGAGACCCCTGTCACAGTGCAAGATAAGAAGAATGCATTCACAAACTGAAAAGATAATGGCATGCATTAGACATGGGCTGGCAGTGACATAGAGTATAATTAATTGATAGTACATGGCTAAATATACCGTACAAAAGCATAGGTATGGTGCATTTCAACTAGAACATGTGGTGAACCCTGAAGAGCTCAGAAGAGCTTCCTCCGAATAAAGTCAGATAACATTTAGCATTTCTACATGTAAAGCACAGCACAGCCACCCAACTGATCTTAGCGTTACATCATTGCCACACAGTTATTTTGTATCTGTTCTGTTCTCAATTTCCTTATCTTAATTTATTTATGTTTCTGTTCCTTTAGTTTTCACTTGTAGTGTTTCTTCCTGAAACACTTTGAACTGCATTTGCATGAAATTGTGCTGATATAAACAAACTTTTGGACTTATTCACTTCCAGTCAACACTAAGGGGTTGTTCAGTTTAAATCAACAACAGCATTTTGTCTCTCTCATATGTGTGTGTGTGTGATAACATAGAGGAGAACTCCCACATAGTCGGGTCTGGACTGTTCTGATTAGAAACACTCACCCACATCAACTTGGACCGAGTTGGATCAAGCACCAATTTCAGTGTGTGTGTGTAACTGCGGTTACATGCACACAGTTTGTCATTCTGATTGAAATCATTTCGATTAAAGATTTCCAGTCAGCTCTTTACATGGAATGTGATTTCATACGGTCTTGTGTTTATATGTGCCCTCGCATTTAATGGGAACAGCTTAGTGAGCTGTGCAACAGTGATGAAGACGTCATGCGGTGGTCAGTGGTTTCTCTAATCTTATCTCTTTGGTACATGACGTCTCAGAACATATCTGTGATTTTATCAATGAGAACAAACTAATTACGCAGAGCAAATGCACAGCTATAATGGAAAAATGCTAAAAATGTAAATAAACAATTTAACTAACCACTCTCCAGCCAGTGGAAGCGTTTGAACCAGTAGCAATTCTTACAGTATCTGTTGTCCGCAGATGCTTTATACTGAATGAAACGAAGCTGTTGTGTCACACGTTACCGAGTGGGGGAGCATTTATAACGCAAGCTATAATTGTGTGTGAGTGTGTTTGAGTGTGACTCCCTTTTTAGTTTAATTAGTAAAAATTAAATTTTGACTGAAGACACTTTAGGGTTCTCACAAACAGGCCTGTTGTGTTCTTTCGCACAGTCTCCTTCCTCTGCTTTCTTCTTTACAGATGCTGACCACCAAACAGAGCCACTCTTTGTTTCCACGACGATGACTAAAGCAGTCGAGAGATTATTGCAATCTGATAGGAGTGTGTGTGAGTGTGTGGGCATGCTGTAACAGATGAATCACAGAGGTACCTGACGCCAAACAGGACAAACCATTAAAGGTCATCAGAGCCCAAAATCAGAGGAGAAGAGAAGAGAGGAGAGGACCCTCTTTGCTGCTTTCCTCTTTCACATCAGTTTCAGTGTTTTGACAGATGGTCATTTTAAGGCATTATTGAGACATTATTTCAAGGTCTGAGAATTTTTAATGGTCATTAAATGGCATACTTTGACATTTTGTACATTAATTGATGAATTGAAATGATTGATTGATTGATTGATTGATTGATTGATTGATTGATTGATTGATTGATTGATTGATGTGATTGAAAAATCATATTAATCGATAATGATCAGAACTGCAGCCATTAACATCATACAGTGCAACATAATAGAGAAAATCTTGCTATGCAGGGCTATAACTGATAACTGATAACCACTAAAATATTTCTTTTAATGGGTCAGTTCACCCAAATTTCACTTATAGCTTGTGATATCCAGGCAATAGTTAGTAGATAGTTTTGGTTTCTGTTGCCCATATATCTGACACTAAGATTTCTGCCTTCACCTTAATACAAAAGGAGGTGAATGTAATTTTGTATGTGATGCTCACGGCATTAAAGTTGTAATAAAAAACTTCCACAATCTCAGCAACTCACAGAACACTGTCAAAATACAATACAATACAATATTCAAAAATACAAGCACAGTAGACCTCCATTGTGGTGAGGCAGAAAACTCAAAACATGGAAAATAAAACCAAAATTATCTCTCGACAATGATGAAGTGCGATAATGTTTTGTGTTCATATGTTTTCTATATTTTACTGATGATTCACTGGGATACCAAACATCTGAGTAAAACATTTGCATTCTTCCCAAATGATTAGTCTGTGTCCTACAGCGAAACCACATTCAGACTTCCTGTTAGCCCGTTTAGAAAGAAACACTGCTCATTTACAACTGGACACACACCCGCCACTATGGGTTGCCAGCTTGTCTGCATCATCCAACAAATATTTCAGTTTTTTGGGTGCAGAGATAAACTTGTCTGGTGCATAAATCAATGTGCCTCGTGGCGTCACCTTGCTTTGATGTAGACACCTGGAAAGTGATCCCTGGATTTGTTGTTAGCCTGAGGCATATGGTGTAGTTCACAACCCCTCGTCTGAGACACGCTGACGTCAAACAATGAGACGAGGATGCAAAACACACACTTGCACACACTGAGTCGCAAACAAATATTGTGCTCGAGCAAGCAAACAAAATGAAGAATGCTTGTGTCCAAAGCTCTCTGGGTGCAATCAGAATGAGCACTTCATTCGGTCAATTGCCGTGTGTCCTCTGTGTTTCTGCTGCATTCACACCTTTATATATTGGTGTGGTCATATGGCCTAGGATATATTTTAGTGCTAAATCTGACAAATCTCTGCCAATAGATGAATCCAACAGCACAATGCAGAATGATCAGTGAGGTAACAAAGAACCTCACAGTAGCAGCTAAAGGTTTAAAGGAATAATTGGAGCTGGTTTACGTCTGTGTTCAACGTAATGCTAAATACACCATGATTTGTGTATGGTAGACTCACAAAACCACTGATCTCCAAAAGAAACATCACTGCACACCTATAGTTTGCTAAAGAGCACTTTCACACTCCACCACGCTACTGACTTTTGAATCTAATATTGAATTGTGTGGGAAGAACATGCTGCACTATGTCTGGTGTAAAAACGGAAATGAATACCAAAATGAAAACACTGTCACAATGGTGAAGTTAAGTGGAGGAAGCATCGTGATTTTGGGTTTTGCATCTTTCAATCCTTCTTTTTCCATCAGCACTGTGGATGTTTAATGTGTGTGTTCAATAACAACATGAAAGATTATTGTGACAAGAGTCAAAACCGAGATCACTACCAGAAACAGCTGTTCCCCCAAACAAGCCTACCTTCATCGTGCCTCATGTTTGTCTTTGTCAATTTGTTTGTCTTTTATAATGAATGAGTGCATGTGTGTGTTTGTTGGTGGTTTGTAGTTTTTGGCTTGAGGATAACGGCAGCAAGATGAGGTGTGAGCAGAACATGGAAATGTGTCCTCAAAGAAAACTATGGGTGCGAACCACAGTTGACAGTACACTCACTCACCCTTGTTAAATATCAATTATAGGAAAAAATGTGGTTGTAAACAAGTTACCCGCCCCCCCGTCCCGTGTTAAATGTCAAGTTTCCCTGTTGAGCGACAGAATTTCATAACTGGAAAAATGCAGAGTCATTACCAAGAGAAAAACTGCTTCTTGTAACATGTCTGGCTTTGCAAAAACATGTTGCAAAATAGATTTAAAGAAAAAAACAATAAAGGAAAGCAGAGACTTTTATTTGGCGTGGTTTGACTATAAAGAGACACAACAAGCAAGATAACTCCTACATTCACATAGAGCACACACAAACACACAGTAACTTGCAATGAAAACATGAGAAGTGGAACAGCAACTCGTAGTTTTCTTTCTGACTGTTCTGAGGCGCAAGAGTCATCCTTTAATTATATGTATTAATAAGTTATCCAAAGGCTGAACTTACTCTATGTATTACACCTGTTTAGGTTTCGCTGATGTGTAGTTTACTAATCTATATTTTTTGGTATTACTTATTGCTAATTAAGCTAGCAATTAGCCACTAACTGTCTGAGGCTAATGTGTTGCTAATGCTACATTCACCCAATGTCAGCAGAATGAAAAGTACCGGAAAAACTTAAGACATTATTCCAAGGTGGTCAGCCCTAGTACTAACTGTAAAGTCACACCAGATAAACAGGGGGCTGAATTCATTTATACTAGAAAACACTAGAACACGGGAAATAATTTCAAAATATTAAAGTAAGACTAAGGATATAAATAAGTGCAGGAATTATTATATTTTTCTTCAGTATACAGCAGATTTATTTAGCTTTTTGTCAAAGTAATGTGAGACTGTTACTGGCAAAGCAGAGACAGAGAAGGAGAAAAGTAGTTAATATCTGACGTGGTCTATCTGGCTGAAATTTTGCATTTATATACATGTGTTTGTGCATGTCATAAGAGTGTGCGGGTATTTATTCCGGTTAAAGACAACAGAGAGTTTAGGTATAATTTCCAAAGTTCCCTCATGGTATTCTGAGCTGCAATGATGGAATAAGAGTGTGAAAGATTCTGTGTGCAATTAAAATGCAGCGATAATAGTCATTATGTAGTTATTTAGTGTATTAAAACTTCTTCCAGTTGTTAGAGGCTGTGTTAAAACCTACTGATCCCCCTCCTGATGCTCTTTATCACTTATTACTGTACACTTTTGTCTCACAGCTACATGTAATTACAGTTTAAACAATATGACGTATACAGGCCATAATACAGAGCTGAAGTGAAACCAGACCAGGTTCCACAAGTAAGAAAACCTCATTCAAAATCCCATTTGTAACTACATGATTAACTAAAATTCCAGCCTGTATCCAGTATGTCAGGTGGCTCGTTTCCTATGTTTAGATTAAGACAGTACAGACAGTTTTTTTTTTTTTTTTTTTTTTAAAACAATCTAATATAATTTTTATTCAATATTTCTGTTTATACCAGCAGTTTGTTGCAGTTAGCTCAGACATGTCTCTAATAACAGCAGGACAGAGAGGACTAAATGCTGTAGATGTTTTCAGACAGCAGAGATTACAACTACAAAGTTGGAGTGCTGGTGAAAGAATGAATAAAAACAATTACAATAGTCATAAAAAATCTATAAAGTCTATAAAACCCCAGACTGAAATGAAACCTGAATCTAGTCGTGCCAAGGTTAATGTGAACATATGGTACTGTATATGTTAGGTTAAGTGAGTGAAGAGATGTAAGATGTAATGTTTGACAGTAGAGCTTTATAGATAAATATCCCTCTCTGTCAATAACGGGATATGAGCTAACACATTTCCTTATAACCACAACCCTGGTGGATGATATTACCAGAATATCTAACAGCACCCCTGAGAAATGCTGTCTTAAATCATTTAGGCAAATTTCTCTAATCCTCAAAACTCCACTCGCTTCAACGCAGCGTGATGAACGTCCCTCAATAGCGAGGATATCTCCTGAATTTGCAACATAATTTCTGGAGGTGAGAAGCTCTGTCCAGCGTGTTGTCAGTGATTGATGGTGGAATGATGGAAAGTCTTGCTTGGGGTTTTCCATCTTTTTCACAAACAGGGGATCTGTCTTCATGACATGAATGAATGTATGCACAAAATGCACATGTAGAGACACGAGGAAATGAGGTTATATGCACATTTTAAAGCCTGCTTACATTTTGTTTTTGGTATTTTCGTAGAAACCAGTTACCTCTGTGGCATGTTGTTGTAAAAATACTCCACAATGCCAGAAACACTGAGAGAGGATAAGACAGCAAACAGCGTACACTTACTCTGGCATGTTCACATACACGCAGTACATGCAAAAAGACACACACACACACACACACACACACACACACACACACACACACACACACACACACACAACTCTGCTCATTACCGTTCACTTCAAAGGCATTCCAGTGGTAAAACTCAACAGTATATCATGAAGCATCATGAAGTTGCAGTAACCACTGGCTCCACTTTGGCCTTCACAATGGAAAACACTTCACCTTTCTCTCTTTTTACCTCCACCATTAAAACATGAGACTAGCTCCTTGCATGTGTGTGTGTGTGTGTGTGTAAGCTGTGTAGTAATCACAGCGAGCCACTCAGGCCAAGTCAGCAAGTTTTCATTGTAGCAAAGCAATATAAAGCATGATAAAGTGAAACGCTAGATGGTGGCAGCTGGTAATGTGAACAGCATGCATACATAGTAAATATGTTTAGTTATGCTTTTAGTGTATGATGAAAATAAAAACGCTGCATCACCTAAAAGTGAAACATTCCTCATCTAAATTGCATAGGAACTAAGGTCAAGTCATTACATTTGTTTCAGTGAGATGAGATGAGTCATCACTGTCACTTACTGTAACTTAGCTTAGATATAGCTGGACAGTTTTAAGTTGGACAAGTAAGAAACTGTCCATTGGGGACCTCGCCTACATATTGCAAGCTTGTTTTATGGACATTTTCACTTTCACATGTTTCACGTCGCCATACACCATTATGTACGTGACTCATTTGAATTTGCCAGCAGTACTTGTCCAATATGTGATGTCACTGCAGTGCAATGACTCACCCCGTGTGTAAAAGTGCTGCATGTAGGTCTTTTTCTTTGTCTATACGGAGAACAGCTTTCCTCTAAATCCCTTCAGGTTGCACAGAAATTGTCTATGTTTGAGTCTTTGTACTACAAAGTAGAAATGGGTTCCATATTTTCCACACTTAAGCAATTCAGGATTATTTTCTGCAAAATCCCATTCATTGTGCCACGCATTAAATGAAGGCTGAAGCTTGTTTGAGTCACAGTACATTAAGTGAATCCATATGACTGTGAGAGGGGTCTCATGGCGGCTGGGGGCTCTTTTGTATGATGCTTTTTCTATCTCCCAACATTTGCTGTCAGATTCTCGACCAATTGGAGGCAAAAATGAACCGATATTCAACCCAAAACGATGTAAAAACAAGTCTCCAAAGCCACTAATGCAATATATATCGCTATATTCGTGTTTCTGCATTCAAATGTTATGAAGCCCCTTTTCCTCCAAGTAATGTAGCTGAGTGCTGACAGCTGACTAATGATCAGCTGTAGATAGTGCTGGTTCAGGCCACTGAGTTCATGTCAGCAGTCTGAGGTGTGACTGACACAAAAATGTCAGGCCTCAGGTGGTAAAGGTCACAGAGGGGTCACTTATTTAACACACTTGGCTGTCTGAATATCATCAGGGATGGATATACAGCTGCAATCTACACAGGGATGCAACGTGTGTTGTTTTGAACACGTTTAATGGAAGTGATTTTCAGCTCAGTGACTGACTTCAGTGCAGATACTTTATACATGTTAGAGTGGCTGTGTGTTTTATTCCTAAATAAATATGTAGTGGGTTGCTTTAACAATAGGGTGATAACAAATACAGGTGAACAAGTACATTAACTGCATGCTGTATAAAAGAGCTTTCATGTGAGTTGTTGCCATTGTTTCAGCTAAAAAAAAAAAACAAAAAAAAAACATATTTTCCCACTTACATTTCTTGGGATTATGCAGATTGTTTTGGTTTTGGTATGCCTCTGAGATTTCCATTTTCACAAGAGCCTTTTGTTTGTGAGAAAGTAGTTTCAAGGAAAACTGGTCACAGTGAGTTCTGGGAAATTGTTTCTAGATAGAGATGCCGCTGTTTAATTTTCACAATGTAGTTTATCAATGCCATGCAAACCACAAACCAAATTCCATTCATTCTGATTGAGGAAGGATGGGGGCAAATATGTCAGAGACTGATATCTCAAAACCTGCAGTTTAAATGGCTACTGTAAGGGTTATATGAGAAAATAGTCTTTGTAATTTGGGTGAACTAAGCCTTTAAGTTTATACCAGACAGGCAGAGCAGAAGGCCCATCCAAGGTTACAAGGACACAAGGACACAAATGCTATAGTAAACACATGTATCCACATGCACACACGCTTCCAATCACACAATCCCAGGGGGAAAGTACTACTATTCCTTTTCTAAATCCTCCTGTAATGAAGAGAGACCGGCCTGATTCTGAACGGTAATCATCTGTTCTCTGCAGTCACTCAGCTCCCTCACTGATTACACCGGTTTGTTCTGAGCAGCAGAGCTGGAGGATTGGCTTTCATTTGGCTTTTGTACTGTTTGGATCGGGAAGTCTGACGTGTGTGTGCTTACTTCTGTGTTTGTCTATTTGAGGTAATGGGTGATGATGAGACAATGACATGGAAGAGAGAGAAAATAAAGGGCTGTGAACGCAGCTTTTAACGACCGCTCCCATCTAAATGAACCGTATGAATATTAATTCCACTTGAATGGATGAAGATCATTCTGTCAATGGAGATGCTCACTAAATCATCTTATGTCCTGAGTACTGATTACTGTAGAGCCATTTCCAAGTGAATCAGACTGTGCTGTGTTATTCCAAGTGCTCACTGAGCTCAGAACTGTAGGGAGATTTTCAGTAACACACACAGAGTCCAGACCAATTCAGTTACATGTTTTATAATAATAAAATAAATGATACTACATGTGTAGTATAATAATGGTTTTCATGCAGAGTTAGTGTTACTGTGATGATTGATTTTTTTGGATCTCCATTGCTCCCAGTGGAGTGTACTGGCTGCAATGTTCCTGCCAACAGACAAAACTTTTCTCAGAACTAACAGCGGGATAAAAAAAATAAAAGCAGAAAATAAGAAAATAGCCCTAATCATACTTTAACATTTCCTCTAATACCACTCACAGTTTATTATGAACTCCTCCAACCAAGACAAAATGTCTCACCTGACACTAAAATGTTAGCTACACCAGTTTGGTTTCATGTAGGGTTTGCATGTCAGGTTAGGGGCCATGTAAATATGGTATTGAGTGGGAAATTGTGCCACAATAATAACCACCAACACTATACCGTGAACACAGAAACATTTAAATCTACAAACACACATACTGTACAGTTCAAGTAATTTCCCCTATATTTATAATCAGTGATAAATGATTAATTAAAAGGTACCCTGTAGAGTTTCTGACTACAAGTAGTGCTAAGGACAAATGTTTTGAAGAACTGGACAGTGGATTTGCGCAAGGATACACACGCACATGCATGAATAGGTGATGTACATAGTGCTAAGAAATGTAGCAAAGCACCAACAAAAGAACAAAAGGCAGGAAAGAAGAGTGCTTGCTGACAAACATGGATGTCAATAATGCTGCTTTCAAAATATCCCATTTTATTTCCCTTGAGGAGGAAAATGCATTCAACATGTTTGTTAGACCACACAGTGTGTTTTAGTGAAAGATTGTAAATATAACTTTGTTTACAGGAAAATTCCACGGTGGACCGGTTTAAGTTTAATCTCTATGCAGTATCACAGTCCATGTGCATAATTATTAATATATTGTTTCACTTCAGAGTAGTTACCTTCATCACACAATTATGAAATTATGCAGGTTATGATTTTCTTTTCTGTTTTCTTGAGCTCTCAATACAACCCCAACTGCTGTCTCATGATCATTAGTTAAAGCCTGTGTGTGATATGGTGAACTTTTCTCCTTCCAACACACATCACCATAAATAAACATAAACTCACACACACACACACACACACACACACACACACACACACACACACACACACACAAAACTTTAACTGCATCCGATCCGCCTGTTTCCGTCCACTGCCAAACAGTTTCCTGCCTCTCGCTGTAACTTACTGAAAAGTACCTGCTGGCTTCTTATTAGCTGCCAGCAAACAGCAGCTGAAAACAGCGTGTTCCTGAACGGGAAACAGGTTCAAAACTACTTATTAGAGACACTTGACTTTCCCTCACTTTCTCCGAAGCCAGTCCCTCTCATTTTTACCTTTTCTTTCACCCCTCCTCTCCCTACATATTTCTTCACCAGAGCACATCTGCAACACCAACCTCTCTTCTGACTCCTCTTATATAACTAATAACTGTTTCCATGTGATGCTGACAGAGAGATGCCGGCAGATTTAAAGCCTGTTTCCCAAACTCTCTGTCACATTTGCTCTCCTAAGGCTAAACTGTCACTCAACGATTTATATACACTGTTAATTTACTGTCTCATCACTCACATTGATAAACTTTGTGCTTTCTGTGATCCTCTGAGTGGAGTGAGAAGAGACAGGCAACAGGGGAGAGGGCATAAATCAAGCCTGAAAAGTGAAGATCCACTGTATATACTATGTTACATGACACACACACACACACACACACACACACACACACACACACACGCACACACGCACACACGCACACACGCACACACGCACACACGCACACACGCACACACGCACACACACACACACACACACACAGGGTTTGGCCACTATTCCAATTCTGACTTCACCAGGACAAAGTGCTCATCGGAGGGGGTTGCTGGTCCAACATAAACTCATCAGAACTGAGTCATGATGGCACTAACTTGACTGATTACAATGACCCTTCATAACAACACCGAAATCAGACTGGCAGCTATTAAATAAGAGCTGCTCATGGCCCCATTTTCCTCGACTGTTCTGGGAAAAGATTATTTGCCTTGAAGTTATTTTGAGTGAAAACACCCCATGGAGCTCTGCGATGGTTTTACCATCAGACCCCAGAGAGACACAACTGTGCCCAAGAGAGCCAAGAAAATCTTTTAAATCCTGTTTTACTTGTTCATTGCTCTATTTAGAGAAGCCAACGAGGGGCTGGGAGCAATTCAGCAGAAACCACAGTGGAATGCAGTCTGTAAGGTGAAGTGTGTAATTTGATGGCTGTAAATAAGTGAGGGTACAAGTGTACAGTAAGTTGTTTTCAAAAGTGCGGGGAGTCAGTTTTCCAGATAATAACAGCTCATCCCGTCATTCCTTCCGTTCTTTCTTCCTGTCTTATTTTCCCAGTGTGTTTCTTTTCTGTCTTAGCCTTTTTTTTTTTACTTACTTTACTGATTTTGTTTGGATAAGTATGTATGTATGGATGCATGTATGTATGTATATGAGTTTCACTAGGAACTTATTGATCTCCTGGAGACTTCAACCTTTGAAGTGATGAAAACTATCTATATTCCTAATGTCTGTCTGTGTCTCCTTCATGACGATTCTCATATCAATATGAAGTTGATACAACAGGGAAGGTTGTTTCCTGGTTTTACTGCTGCCAAGAAAACAGTCTTAAAATCTGAAAAACACGGACTGTCAAGGAGAAAAATGTGCAGGGGGTGGAGGTGTCCTGTTTTTCAAAAAACCTCTCTCTGTTTTTTTGTATGAAAATAACTTAGTTATGCACACACATGAAACATTGTTTTTCTCAACTAATTATGGTTATGTATAATTGGGCTTGTGTTTAAGTGTATGTGTGTGTGTGTGTGTGTGTGTGTGTGTGTGTGTGTGTGTACCTGTGGCCTTCTCAGGGTTGTTACACATGAAGCAGAGCCAACCTCCCTCTTCCTCGCTATATCCAAACAGGTCGAAGAAACGCACGTCCTCCAGCTGGATCTGAAGACTGTCCAGGTCCTGAAGAGAGAGGGAAAGACAACAGACAAAACAAATGAAATCACTGTGCATCACAAATATATCTATCTGTCCTATAATATATCCAATAATATATATTTATTTATTTTCCTACATAATACAGCCTACAGTAGGGCTCTGTTAAAATTTGTGTGATTGTGATTATATGATAAAAATACATCACAGGTCTTCTTTGAGGGTTTCCTGTCATGAAAGTGTTACTACACATCCTTAGAGACAGCATCCTTTCATCTCCAGCTCAAACAAAAATACTACATTTCAAATGGGCTTTTAACCAACAGCACCACTTAAGAGCTGTGATACATCTACACAGTGTCACTGAAAACTTGCAGCCCAAAGCAGCTTTGCTCAGATTGCCGGCTGCTGCACTGAGGGCATAACTGCTGGCTGCTGTTTATTTATATTGTACACTTTGTCCTTCTCGTGTAGCGCACATACTCTCAACACTGTGCACTAGGAGACATTTCAAGTGTTTTAAAGAGGTGCAACGAGGTGTTTTTGACAGCTGCTCACAGCACAAGGATCAGAGAGTTTTATATATGGATTTTACATAGATGACACTGCATCAGCATCGATCCTGATCCTGATCCTGTGGACCTGCTCAGGACATTCCTGCTCTTTATTTTACACAACACACTGTGAGGACAGAGAGCAAACAGGGAAAAAGCAATGGGAATTTACAGAGGAGGTTTTGTTAGACTTAGACACAATCCCACACATACACTCAACTGTGCATCTGTGTGTGTGTGTGTGTGTGTGTGTGTGTGTGTAGGTGTGTGTCAGAATAGAAGGTAATGGAATCCTGGACCCCCATTAGAAATCCCTAAAGACCCCCTGCACATGGTAAGAGTTACAGTTCACTTTAAATACACACAAACACACTTCAGTGACACTTAAACCCTTGAGATAATACATATTTATCTTAGGCTTGTTTGGAGAAAAAGAGGACTGTTTAATGAGATGATGGATTACTGTCGTCAGTCTTCATGACAAAGACGCAGTCTTATGCCTGTGAATGTCCACACTGTATTTACATATAACTTTGTATCTATATCTTCACCTAAAACCTACAGCATATCTCTGTGTGTGGGTGTCTTCATATGGTGATCGCTGTAATGTGGTTCAACCAAGTCTTTCTATTATGAGTTCACAGTTTAAATATCCTGTAAACGAACCTGTGCTCCATTATTAATCTGAACCTTGACCCTGCAGCAGTTCTTTCACAATTTCTGATGATCCCTTTAAGAAGAAGGGAAGTTTCTCAGACTCACACGAAAGGCCCGGAGGGAGCTGGATCTAAATGAATGTAAGAAAAACAGGTAGCTGTAACGGCTGAGCTACTGGTGTGTTTGACCTTTTGACCCGTGCCCCCTCGGTCCTTGATGTTAATGAGCAAGGATGTAAATGTGAAAGATGTTTAAGTGTGTATTGACACGGAGAACAGCAGATCCACACACACACAACACACACACACACCACACACACACACACCACACACAGCACACACAATCAGCAACACTACACGCACAGCACACACACACACACACACACACACACACACACACACACACACACACACACACACACACACACACACACACACACACACTTCTGGCCATAAACAAACTCACATTTGATTGAAAGAGTAGCAGAGCATTTAGATTCATCCATACATCAGAGCTTTCTTTGTGTTGTTCCAACTGAAATAGTAGAGGTTAAAGGGCTTTGCCTGCGGATACAGATAAACCAGGACCATGTGTGGCTGAGAGAGACAGACAACCGTGTGTTTACATGAACATTAATATTCTGATATGATTCAGAGCACCGCTTGGTCTTCAGGAGACACGACATGTTGCAAGAGAGAAAAACAGGGTATGATTACTGGAAAATCCAGATAGTATGTGAGAGAGAAATAAGCAGTTTGAAAATCCCAGTTTTGCTTAAGGATTAAATTGTACCTTACAGTCTGAGGGTGTGTCAATTAAAAAGTTGCTAGAGGCCAAAAAAATCTGATTCTCACAAGCCCTTCAGCTTTATACTGTTATAATAAATCACAGGAATACTCCTTTAGCTAGCTTTATCACAGCTACTTATACATTTATGCATCAATATTAACAATCTAATAATGTAATATACAACAGTAAATCACTCACAGGGGCCATTTTTACTTTGATACCTCTGGTGCATTTTGGCTGACAATACTTTTAATTAATATTTTGACTTGTAATGAAGTATTTTTATATTGTTGCACTGGCACTTTTACTCAATTAAAGGATCAGAATAATTACACCTCTGAATGGTGATGATGTTAGAGGAAAAACTTAATCCAGGATATTCATTCAATAATGCTACATAGCTAAAGGTTGTTATAGTCAAACTGTGCAACTGCCAATTGTGCCACTTGAGGCTGACAAAGTGGAAAAGCTCCCAACAGTTCCTTATTTAATAATTTTGGACTTTACGGTAATCTTCATCCCGATGAGTTTTGTTTTACAGAGACAATAAAAAGAGTTTTTGTTTTTTATTAGACAATCCAGTTCGTGCCTAAACAAATGCCAAGGTAATTAACATAACATTGTTTACTGCTTACAATGCAAAGCTGAATCTGAATCATCTATTCTCTAAAAAACAACAAAGCAAAAGAAAAGACGGGAGCGGAAAGGCGATGAAAGACGGGTTGTGAGTCAGCTGTTGAGAAAAAATGTGAAAGAGTGAATACAGAGCCCAAATATGAGCACAGAAAAATGACTAAGATGGTACACATTTGTTTCTGGAGTCCTTTACCAGAAATCCTAACATCACAGTCTGGGTGACAGCCCATAATGCTTGAATGAGCTTTTAAGGAAGAGTGGGCATGTTCACAGTGACAAATTTGCAGCCAGGCAACAGGTTAATGTGGACAGACACAACCGCATATCTGATTTATCAGGATCTGAGAAGTGGATTCAATAAAGACATGGAGAGACAAAGGCTGGATTATGTGAGTCTGAACATAATCCGTCTATCCTCATGTAACCCTTTCTTCGCTTTCAATACGCGCCCCTTTTCTCTTTCTACACCTCCCCCCATCTCTGTTTTTAGATCATAATTATAATTTGATCAAGATGCAAGACTGTAACATGACTGCATGACTGACTCTGACTGCAGGCTACAGCTGCAACAATGGACCGACGCACTGAAGCTGTAAAATATGCCAGTTTTGAGACATGAATTGCATTTTAAAAGCTTTAAAAAAAAAGAAAAGAAAAAAAAAGAGCTAAATTTAACCAATAAGGTGAAATAATTCCACGTTTTTCCCATATGGTCTCCCTTTTGTAAATTAAAACCCTTAATAAAATGTTTATTCAGTATGAAAATAAACAGAATCTGGATTTATTCTACATTTATAAAAGGTGAAAAAATTCTCAGAACTTTTTTTCTCCTGTCCTCTTCACATTCTTTAAAATTGTCACACACACAAAATAAAAGGAGAGGAGATGAGAAGAGGAGGGGAGAGGAGGAGAGGAGATGATTTTGGAAAGACAGGGAGAAACGCAGTGGGAAGTGGAGTCAGGAGGAGAAGGAGAGGGAAGGGGCGTGTACACCTGGAGAAAGGCAAGTGGATGAGAAGTAGGAATGTCTCAAAGGGATGAAGACGGATACACAAGACGCAGGCTTTATTTATGTCTGTTGTGTCAGTCTTTCAGGATGTAGATGTATGTGATCCTTTAAGTACTTTTGCTCCTTCAGCTCTGGCTCTCTTCTCTCTTTACTTCCCCTAAAATATCTTTATCTAATCTCTGCCTCAGCCCTGTCTTTAGCTTTATTCTATCTCTTGGTTTTCAGCCTCCATCCTTCTTCCTCTTTCTCCGCTGAACTTTATCTCCTCAACAGTTGTATCAACAGACGCTCTCATGCTGGGCAAAAGAAGGAAAAAAGGTGAAACAACACTTGTAAAGTATCTCCTCAGTCTCAGGCTTCCACTTTGCCTAGTCTCTCATCATATCTCATGGCATGTCTTCCCTCTTTTCCTTTTTCACTTCCTCTTCTCTCTCACTACATCCTTTTCTTTGCAACAATTACTTACAAAGTCTATGTTATCCTGCACTTTCACCATTCACAATTGAATGTCTTCTTACAACGCAGCACTTGATTAGAGGGCCTTTCCTCTCCTTGAACGGCCTTGATCCTCTTCAGTTATCCTTTTCCTTCACATCTCTTCTTATCCTCTCCATCCCTCTCATCTTCCCACACACCAGCTTTCGATTATCTCTGTGTCATAAAACTACTAAACTGAGTTGTCAGAGGCCATACTTAAGTCCCTCTTAAATCTCTGAAGCATCATAAAGCCCTATAGTCTCCCTTTAAATCTCACTGTCAGTACAGATATAATCAGTAACCTCTTCAGTCTCATATATGTAATGGCTTTCCGCCCTTCGCATCTCGTCTCTCCTCATTTTCCACTACATGTGTTTCTGATTGGCTGACGATGACAGGAGTGAAGCTGTAGGTCTGATGGAGACAAAGAGAAAGAAAGCAGAGAGGAAATGCAGTGCATATGGATGAAGGGAAAGGTTCTTCCTCTCTCCTGTTAAATCTCATCCTCTTTTTTCTGTGGTTTATCTTGGTGCTCACTGAAAAATGAGATGATGAATGAACTCATTTTAAAGCAAAAAGAAACATTCAAATTTACTCTTTTTCTAGCCTGTATACTTGGCAGGTCTGTTGGGTACTGGTGGCAGTATCAGTGCCAAAACTAACTATATTAAGCCGACTGGGTCCATACATCACTGATCCACATGCAGTTTTATGTTCTGCTCATTTAATATGCAGCAGTAAAGTAACACACATAAAGCTACTGCTACAAGGTCACCACTTCCTGGAGGAGCTACATTGTTTAGCAGGTCAGTTATGGTCGAGAATTGCAAGTTGTTATGAGGTTGATGCAATGTAATGACGCAGTTTCATGGACCTTCTAAACAATATAAATACAATTTTCACAAGCCTTAAAACCTTTCTGGTGTATAAATGTCTCCACTTTTGGTTATGGAGCTATTTGTAAGTTTTTTTCCGCTATTGCTACGCAGCCAGCGTTAGCATTAACAGCTGTTTACTTACCAGTCTATAAGAAAAATGTTGCAAGTTCAGCATCAAACTTCATTCCTTTACTCAGCAAGAGCTGTCTCCAGCGGCGGAGAGCAGCGCAAATGTTAACTCTTGTCTCACGTCTTTTCTTCATTCTTTCTCCAATCTGCCCTGAAGACGTATAGCGCTGCTCAGAGGGTGTATTATAACCTCTTGTATTAAAAGGACAAAGATGGCTGAAGCTCTTGTCAAATAACAATAACCACCATTAAGTAAGAAACCACATTCAGCTTCAGAGAAAACTTCCAAATAGCCCCTTTAAGCATGTGTGTATATATGTCAGAGAGAGGGATTGAAACAGTAGACCTCTACATGAACTGCATATGTGTTTGGTTTTATGTGAATGAGACTGAATCTGTGTATGCATGTATGTGTTGGTATGCTCAGGGCCCCATATGGTAACCATAGCTGGTTCATCTCATTGCAGCCACAACACACATTCAGAGAAAGACAAACGACAGCTGTATTTTCTTTGGGGGTTCCAATTATTTCCTAACGACCACTTAGCTAGTCACATTATGAAGGGACAGCACGAGGAACACCACCCACATCCACCTACTTACAAAAACAGACACTGAAATAGGCACGTGTGTCCACATGAACACACACCCACCCACACACACACACTGCTTCAGTAAAGCTTTCTCTCTTTCACTCAATCTTTCACACACACACACCCACCCACCCACCCACCCACACACACACACCACACACACACACACACACACACACACACACACACACACACACACACACACACACACACACACACAACACACCACACACACACACAACACAACCACACACACAACACACACACACACACACACACACCACACACACACAATAGAGACATGATAAAGAGGAGTCAGGGTGAGCGGAGGCCTTGTATACAAAAATGTCCATTTAGTGCGTTCCATATTTAAACAAAGTGGATGTTGAACTTTGACACTTAATTATCTTGGAGTTTCTCTTTTTTCACTACCGATGACTTCATCCTCTCTGCTGGAGAAAGATAGCTTTTAAGAGGAAGCAGCATGTGCGCACACATACATACCAAGACACAAACATACAGTATACACACACACACAGTGGACCAGTACCTTCCTGTGTGGGGTGACGTGCTGTGTCATAGCCATGGGAAAACTGTGAGCTCCTTTTAGCTGAGTCTTCTCCCAAAGGGAAGCCAGTCTCTGGACACACTCGTCCCTGGAGCACAGAGGGACACTGGACTTACTCTGGTTGAGGAGGAAAACAAAAAAATTAAGACAAAACATAAATATGATCAGGAGAGAGTACAGGGAGAGATGTGGGCAAGACAGAGAAAAAAAAGGTTGTCAAACAAAGCTGGTCTTGTTTTACATACAACAGATGCAACCTCTTTTTACATTCAAGGACACTTTTCAATATTTTCACATACGAGAGTTTTTGAACAAACATATTTCAAGCTCATATTTGCTCCTGTCAAAATTGTTAGTGGGAACTCTTCCAAACTACATTCAAAGATGTAATTCAATAAAATGAAAAGTTAGATAGTCTTAAAAAGGTGTTTTATATATGAATATCTGGGTGCACCTGTAGTTGCAGCAGCATGATGTGAATCCAAAGGTGAGGCTGTCGGCTGCTCAGGTTGAAGCAGGACTTGGCGTACAGGCAGTAGTGGCCCTTCAGTGGACAAGAGAACGAGAGCTTGGCCACACAGCCTCGATTTGAATCTGTCACACACACACACACACACACACACACACACACACACACACACACACATAACACACAACACACAGCCACACAACCACACACACACAAAAGAGTGAAACTGATAAAGCTATTCATTTTTACTAGTTGCACAGCTGAACTGGAATTCACAAGCTCAACCACTAATTAGCTCTCTGTGCATGTTTCTCTGTGTCTCTTGCACATATGGAATTGTGCAACCATGGGAACATATCTACAGAGTGATTCGTAGCATGCAAGGACAGTGTATCTTGTAATCATCAGAAAACGTCCTCTCCTCCCACCACCACCTCCCACAAACCTCCACCTCTCCACCAAGGAGAAGAAACCACTCAACGGTTTCTGTGTGAAAACAGCTTCTACATCAGAATGGTGATCGAAGTAAAATAATGGTTTACTTTTTTCATTTTAGTATTTCATTTCTATTTTCTTTATTATCTTATGTCATGTACAAAAATAAAAGAATAAGGAGATTTAAAAATAGATTACGTGAAACAGTCTTTTAAAGAAATGATTAGATATTTTTGGATGGAACGTAACAGCAGGGCGAGTGCTACAAACAGCACCTGACACTAGACAAAATGCAAATTGCCTACGATGTGGTCGAGCCATATACAGAAACGAATCAAATTATTCCCTTAACCTGACACTCACTCTCTACTCAGATAATTATAAAAACTCTCTGACTATGTTGAATAACTGCTACAAATTTTAATGACAAAGTGAAACCATCTACGCTTCAGGTGATTGGTGTGTTTCAAAGTGATTTATAGCAAAGCTTAACCTTCATTTGTTATTCTGCAAAAACAGTCTTACATGTCAAAGAATTCTCCGGCTTCGATAACACATTATATAACAGATCTGTACCTTCCTCATCTGTTCACTGCATTGCATGGAGGCAGTGAACAGATGTCTAAAAAAAAACAAAATTATCTCAATTAATATGTAAGTTGTTTGTATCTGATAGGTGGTGACGCTGTTTGTTTTTTGTGTCAACATCTGTGTGTGTATGTGTATGTGTATGTGTATGTGTGTGTGTGTGTGTGTGTGTGTGTATGTGTGTATGTGTGTGTGTGTGTGTGTGTGTGTGTGTGTAGCTGTTTGGACAGAGCAGAAATGTTCATGTGCACTCTTCTGTGTAATCCTGGTCCACCGAGGCAGCGGGTCAGCAGCTCATCTGTAGGTCAGCCAGCAGCATGATGACATCATCCAGCTGAGACCCCCTGTGACATCATATCCTAAGTGCCTCAGGGTTGATTGTCATTAAGAGAATTAATACTAAGAGAGCTAATGCAAAGCACCAATTATGGGATGAGAAATGGAGCATGTGTTCATGTGTGAGGCCAAAGGTGGAGTTTGTTATTTTTTTTGTCTTGTTTCCTGTTTTGAGTGTGTGCATACGTGTGCGTAAATGTATGTGTGTTTTTGCCATATGACTCCTGGCTGCCTCTCAGTTAAAATGACATTAAGGCCAAAGGCGAGGCAACAACATCCCCACCTGTCAATCAAAATATCATCACCTCTCACACACACGAGTCATGTCATGTTTTAACCTGGTGCTGTGTGCCTACATGTGTGTGTGCGTGTGCGTGTGTGATCTTTGTCTGTTCTTAATATGTTCAAAAGAATACAGGTGGAGCTCACTACTGCAGATGGCTCAAAGGACTACAGAGAGGAATGTACTGTCCGATTGCATATTTATGAGTGTGTTATTTACAGTGTGCTCAATTGTGTATTGTTGAATTTGCTCTTGTGAACACCTGCACATAAACAACAAGTGTGTTCAACAGAGTTCTTGTTGCCCAGCTTAATGTATTTTATGTCTAAATGTGTCTGTTTGATGTATCTATACATATACAATGTAGAAAACAAAATTATCCATCAGTTTGGGAGGAGTTGGATCAAGTAAAACAAAAAATCTGATTCAATATGGGGAAGGTGCTGACAGGCGCTGCTTAGAGATGGCAATGAAGTCTTAACTCAAGTGAAGCAAATCAAAACGAGAAATGGAAAATAAGCAGAAATCATTAAACATGAATGAAAATAAAATATCAAATCCTTGAGTATGAGAAGATTCAGAGGGGAAACACAAAAACGGATTACAAAGTTTTAGAAAATGGATTAGATTAGTTTGGAGACGTAAGAGGGTTTTCATTTCATAGTTTTGCAAATGAACTGCTTGACCCCTTGTCTGTCCAAGATCTCCCTTAGGTGTTCAGTTGGGTTGGGATCTGGTGACTGTGAAGGCCACAGCATATGATTCACATCGTTTCCATACCCATCAAACCACTCAGTGACCCCTCGTGCCCTGTGGATGGGGGCTTTGTCATTCAGTTTCTCCATTTTAATTTGTCACCCGTCCGTATATACTTCATGGATACTACACATGTATGCACAACATTCATCTGTTTCTACTTAAACCTGACTATGTTGTATAGATGTAACTGAATACAACGACCCTGCCCACCTCAAAACAAATCTTTGCCTCTATACCTTGATTAATTTTTCCATTAACAATCTAGCTCCATGACAGTGCCCCACAGGGTCTGGCTCACAGTCTTTACGTTACAGTGCATTCTTTCACTCCAGATTAAGAAGAAGTACAAGTCAATTTGGGGTCTGGAGCTGAATTAGATCCTATGAAAAGTCTAAAACAGCCCGATATAGCTTATTTCTCTGTGCCATAGAGCTCCAACAACTTCAATTACATTTTTATTTATATAGTTCTAAATAACAACAGAAGTTATCTCAAGGCACTTTTCAAACAGAGTGGGTCTAGACTTTAGTCTTTATAACACTGATTACAGAGACCCAACAATTCCCACCATGAGCAAGCAGCTGGCGACAGTGGTGAGGAAAAACTTCCTTTTAAGAGGCAGAAACCTCGAGCAGAACCAGGATTAACCTGTCAAAAAACTATAAACTGTAAACTATAAAACACAATAGTGAGCTGCACCATTACATGAGCGATAGTTCATATCGAGTTGATCCCAAATACACTGTCCTGCTGCCAGAAATACTTGCTATCTAACCAAATCCGCAGCTGAAAGACCATTTACTCCCATTTGAGTCACATTTGTTAAAAAGTACACTGCAAAGATGTTAAATTAAGTTATTTGACATTTTTTGTTTAAAAATGTGACTTATACTTTTAAATATTTACTTCCTTAGTGGGAACAGATGAGCTTGGGACTGAGAGTCACGGACAGGGTAAGGAAATCAGAAAATAGTGGAGTCGATATTGTTCCTCTTGGTGTTTTCACTGGATGTGTTGACAGTAAGAAAAGTTCTCATGCATTGTGTTTGTTTTTTTCATAGCATGTAAACCCGTGGATGGGGTCAGTGGGGGACATAAAGTATTGCAGTAAGAAAAGTATTGTGCCTTGTTTGTGTGTGTGCATGTGTGTGTGCTCCTCTGTTTGAATGTATTAACAATAATCATTCCCATCTGGCCTTTAACATCAAAGACTCCATCTAAGGCTGTATTAAGGACTAACAATCCTGGGGGAGTTAAAAATAAATGCAAAACGTAAAAAAACAAAGCTGTGCTCTTCAGAAATTAAACTGCTGTTGTTTGGGTCATAACTGTAGTTATGTATTTAGTAACTGTAAGATGTTCAGCAGGAAAATCACACAATCCTCTTCACCAGCATGCAATGTAAAAAGCACACAAAAAGTCAGGGATACAGGAATATACTGTACATTGTAAGGTGTCTCTGCAATGCAACAGGTATTCAGGACTATAACTAATACTGTGGTAGGAGGAGAAAAATCCCACACATATACCCGATGGGATAGGATTAAAGTCACTGATCAGCACAGACAATATTAGAATCAAAATACTCCCTTAGGAGAAATAAATCTCTGTCCGATTGGAGCTTAAGAAAAACTTATCAATTGACTGACTACTGACTGCTGTGACAGGCTGCATCAGCTTGTGTGTGTCTGTGGGATAGTGAGTTAAAGTGGGAGGGAGGCAGGAGAAGAGGAGGTTTATTCATGATGCTGCATCATTAATCAACCCCAGCCGCCACATCTGACTGTAATCTCATTCAGGTTCAGCAGGTTACACAAACTGCCTCTCTCTGTGTACTTACCTCTCTGTGTTTACTGCATAAACCAATAACACTGTCATCAAATGATTTTTAGTGCTGCTCTCAAAGAACACATGAACTGACAAAGCTGTTCATATTACCTTCTATCACACACTGCTCTGGTGTGGGGATCTGCTGCACCATGTCTTTACAGAACTCTCTGATTGTCTCCATATTGTCTCTTAAATGGATGAAGAGTCTGTCAGCTTCGCCCTGCTCCTGTTTCTCTCCATCCTTCTCTCTGCTTTCACCTCTCTCTGCCTCTTTGACCCCTCTGTCCGGGGCAGCGGTGATGGGCAGGGGGCCGTCACCGGTCGGTTTCCTGTCTGTAGGTGGTGCTTCCTGGTTTTCTGAGTGCCGATTAGGCAAAGTCTTGTTGGACGAGATGTTGTCTGGACTTAGCTCCACTCCGTCACCGTCCTCCCCGGTGTCTGAGTTGATGGAGCGTGAGCGCACAGCGTGGAGAGCCAAGCTCTTTGACCTGAAAGAGAAATAAAACAGTTAGTTAGTCCTACAGCACTGAAGGATCTGGACAATTCAAAGACTGTCTGCTTCCTCCACACTGAGATTTGTGTGTTTTTGACACCTTGCAGGAAAGGGTTGGTTTGGCTCCAGGGCTCTGCGGGGAAAGCACTGAAGCAAAAAGCTATGAGGGGATATTATTGACAGTCATTTTCTAACAATTAACAAAAGAATATGAAACAGAAAATGGCAGGAGAACTGTGGTCATAAGCATGTTTTTAATAGAGATACTGAAAGTTTGTAACCAGTGTGTGTTGTAAAAACACAGCTGTCTTTACCTCTTCACCATTGTTTATGTTCTTGTTAAGCAATCACTCCATCATACCTTTAAATTTATGGTTAATTTGTTCAGTTACGTTTCTTTAGACAGGCTTGACCATAACCAGAGACACAGAGTAAAGTCTTCTTGGCTCAAGGGATCTCTGGTTAATTTGATATGAAATCAATGGAATCATCTGGACTACACATGTGTCAGTGATAACAATCCTACATAAAATGAAATGTTTATGAGTCAGTCAGATAGAAGCAGATTCTCAGTCAGGGCCATGTCAATGTAACGAACAAACCGACCTGTTGAATCTCATGTCTCGTTTCTCCTCCCTGACGGCTTGGCTCAGGCTGTAGCATCGCAGGGAGGCAGGAGAGTCCTCCTCCACCTCCTCCACCTCCTCCTCTCCCGTCTCTACTCCCATTTTCTCCTCGAACGCGTCCGACCCTCCTCCTCCTCCTCCCCCACCTCCTCCTTTTCCTCCCCCTGGAAGAGATGCACGGGGAGATGGCGGGCACGCCTCGTCCGCCCTGTAGCACACAAACACAGACACAGGGGCAAACGGTTGGATGGCAGGAGGTAGGCACGTGAGATGAAGCCGGACAGACACATTTGGATGGATTTCAGCAGCCTCACCTCCCCCCGTTCCTGCCATTCTGCTTAGCTTTTCTGTCATTCTCACTTTCTCATGACAACTGGCTCTATGCCTGTGTCTTTCACCCACTGTTTCCCCCCACCTCCCTCTCTTGCAAGCTAAATCTCACCTTCTCCCTTCTCTTCTGCTGACAACCTCTTCCTGTCCCTATTTCATTTTTCCACATGTGGCCTTCATCAAACGTTCCACTTGTTTGCTGACAGAGGACTTCCAACTGTCCCATTGTTGTTTTCCTTCTGTCTTCACCCCCTGCTCTGTCACTAATAAACAATCCTGCCTCTCTCAACCCCTCATTCCCTCTATCTTTCGTCCAGAAGACCCCAAGCAAAGCGTTTGGAAGCCTCCAATCCTGAACACAATGTTCTTATTTCGAAGAGAGCTGCATGTGTCACTCCCACACTGTAGCCAGATGAATCCCAGTCAACTTATGCACATTAACACGCAAACACACAAACACATACACACACAAAATGATGTGCTTGCATTTTGAAGCACGTTTCATTTCCTGCAAATAGCAATTATGTATAAAAGAAGTCACTGGAGGACAGAATCGGATATGGAGAATTAAGAAGAAAACATTTTAATTGTCTATAAATAATAACAGCCCAGAGGTTTTAGTAACACAAATCAGTTTAATGTGTGGGCTTAATATGTGTATTGGATTTGAGCAAGTTTCAAAACTCTTGACTACTCTCTGTGACATGCAAATAAATGTTTTCTTTTACTCGATAATTATGCAATGTGCTTCATCTACACTGAGAAAAATTCAGCAATCATACATTAGGGCTTACACAAGAACCAATAAAAATATGACCAAGAACGTTTGTTAATGATTTGCTAATGAATCTCTAGGGGTCTGCAGCAGTTTGTTGCAATATGTGTACAAAACGCAAAGTGTTCACTTAAACATCCCAATTCAAGTTCTTTGTTCTGAATGGGAAACAATTGCGGATTCCCAGAAACATCAATTCATTTCTGTTTATGGATATTTCTTCATGACAGATTCAATGTATTAAGCCTGAGTCACTATTATTCGTATTGTGAAATCCAAACACTACACAGGCACAAATTAAGCAACTGAGAGCACACACTGAGAGCAAATCATACTGTGAGGTGCCCCCAACACCAGTCAGCTGAGCCCATAGTGGTGGCTGTGGCTCTATGGATCAAATGTGTTTCATGGAATAGTATATAGGTGGATAAAAACACCTGTAAGTCTATGTTAGCATGACTCTCCCAACCTGCAGCGCGTGGCCATGCTCTCCTCCAGCCGTCCGCCCAACAGCCTGGCCATAGCCGTAAAAGAGTTGCTCATCCTGTAGATGTCTTTCCCGCAGCCTCCAAGTACAGACGGGTAACGGTCAGTGAGAGCTCTGATCTCCAGCAGCAGCGTGTGGTGGAAGCTGTGCTCCATGCTGCCCAGAAGGGACACCAGGTAGACCAACGAGCTGTGAGCGTGAGTCAGGAGAAAGGAGACAACGCAGAGAGAGAGAGAGAGGGAGAGAGAGAGAGACATTATAATCATAATATCTTGTGTTGTGATCCATGCTGGCGCTGGCATGGTGTCATGACAAACAACAATAAATCGTGACAAACAATAATAAATACAATAACATGCAGTTGGCTCTAAGAGACTAAGAGAATATAAACTTCTTCTTTTCCCAATTGCATTACACACACACGCACGCACACACACACACACACGCACACACACACACACACACACACTTTTCATCATTCTCATCCTGCTTTTTGTATAAACTGTATACGAACATATACAACCTGCTCAGCTTTGACACAGAATAATATGCAGCAACATTCTCTTGACGATGTTTGTTGTCCTCTCCCAGGAAGAGTCAAACCTCTTTTTTATAGGTTCTGGTTTCTGTCATAGGCAATAATCATAACTAATATAGTCATGTAAATACAGCATGTACTTTCACTTAATCACTATTTAAACTGCAGGGTTATAACCTTGCCCATATTGGATCCTGGTCCATTATTAACAAAAAACAGTCATGACTTCAATGGGTGTAAAACAGTCAACACAAAAACCATTGTGATAACAGATGAACAAAGGTGACATGATTCAGTAACAGCTCTCTTGCAGTGTTTTAGGGCAGAACTGAAGCCAAATAAACCCCCCATGTGTGGACAAAAACAAAACCAGGATTTTTTCAAACTTAAGTCTCTAAGCTTGTAAAAACTTGGGCTAAAAAAATGAGAGCTTTAAAGTACCCCCGTCTCCTCCTCTGACTGAGAGACAAACTGTGAGTGATTGATGGAGGGACAGAAAGACGGACAGAGCCAACCTGTGCTCGCAGAGCTCAAGCACACCTTGTAACGAGGAGAGAAGAATGCAGTTACTGCACAGTTTGGGCATGTTTCACAAGCTCTCTCTGTAGGATACTAAATTTATATGTGGATGCTAAAACTGCCAGAGAAGGTAGAACTTGACCTTATACTGTAATAAAATGCCAAGCAAGCATTTAGGAGTTTCTGAGCTCCAACACAAAAATGAAACAGGAGCGTGCCTTGAGCGCAGGCCGCAGGTACAAAGACTTCACTAAGATTCGTGCTACCTCTGCCCCACAGTTCCCGCTTTTATTGTCGAGATGATTTCACTTTTTAAGGACTCACCACAATACTTCCAAACATTACAGCATAAACAGAACTTGCATCATTTACAGTTTGCAAGAGACACATTTTACTGTGATATTATCAAAAGCCTGCCAGGTCATGAACGCCTCCTTAATCACTGAATGTCACAGATCGTGTTTAAATTGTCTGGAAAAGTGACTTGGCCTTGATTTGATGTCCTAATCAAAATCATTGGTTTGACTCATGACTAGAAAGCAAATGTAAAATCTACAAACTAACTACAAACTGTTTACTTTTAATTATGAGTTTCCATATTTTCCAAAAAATGATGGCAGAGGAGCTGATACTCCCCCAAGGTGCCAATCTGACAGGACAGATACGGATCTGGAGAAAGAGATCAGTTCTTTCTGCCTCATGCTTGCACAAATACACACATACTCACACACATAAACACATCCTCCGAGAAAGACACAACTTGGGCTCATTCATTTCCATCACTCCATTATCATAACTCCTACAACCATGGGGGCCAAAATCCTCTGGCAGTAGTACATATGCGTATGTGTTAGTGATATCTTCATTTGAATGTTGGATGATTCAGACTTTAAAGAAGAAAAACAAAGGAAAACACTGCACTGGTCCAGTGACAAGCCAAATCCTCTCTCTGCACAATGACCTGCTTTTTTTTTCATCTTTCTTTCCTTGTTTGCTCGGTCGCTTAGTTTCCCCTGATTGTCCATCAGCACACTGATCTCTCTACTCCCTTTGGAGCGGCAATCTGCTACTAAACCACCAACTCCCTCCATAAGAAGGCCCATAGAGGTACTGAATGTATTTTCTTTCCCAGAGAGCAGCAGTAGTATCCTTCATTTCAGATAATACAGTTCGTGTATCATTACCACCATCCTGTATGCCCTATACTTAAAACATACAGACTGATGTGTACAAGTGTCTACACTGTAGAGATTTACCAAGGGATTTAAGGACAATTTGCAAATAAGAAAAAAAAAAAATTTCAAGAGAGATGACCACTACTGGCGTTGACATGTTGAAATCACTGCTGCTTGGCATATTCTGTCATTTGACCCTCTCAATAGGTTTTATAGGCCTGAAGAAATAAAATTATGTGGCATTGCAGAGGAAAATATCATAGACAAGAGACATATCTAAAAAAATAAACTAATTTAATTATTTTTTTCCCCTCCTCCTTATCTTTTCTAACTTGTGGATCACTTAGATCTATCTTGTGAGCCAAAGGTTGACAAATGTTGTTTAAAATCATTTCTATATAAAGGTATTTGTGTAACTTTTATTTTGGCTTGTAAACTTGATGGTGATTTTGCTGGTTGGTACTGAAAGGTGTTTTGATGTTAACATAGAGAAAATACAGAATAAAAAATATGAGATAGACTTCCAAATCCAAAGCAATTCATGATCACCACTAACCACAGCCTCGAAAATTACCCTAGAGGTGGATCCACACGCAAATAAAAATAGTTAACTTTATCAGAGGAATATTTCCTATACACGACAGATGGACTGGACAGCATTATACAGTGTACAGGGGTTCCTTTCACTCAGAGATCTTTGATGAAAATTGTGATATATTGTGATCTAACAAGCAATAAGCTCAGAAACATAATATAGACCAACTCCCATCGGGAGGTAAAGGAAGCCAAAGAGAGTGTGTTGTGCAATCCGGTTAGAGTCAAGTACAAATGCATCTCAGTGAGAATATGTGCATGTGTGTGCGTGTGTGTGCGTGTAGGGCACAAACACGAGCCCACAGGAGGCACTCTCCACTGCCATCGCCAGGGGGCCTCTGCAGAGGCATTTCCCAGAAAAACGTGGGTTATTTTCCAAATGGTTCCAATGTGAAGAAAGACAGGACACTGAGGTCCGACCAACTGTGTGTGTGCGTGTGCATGAGTATGTGTGTGTATTTGTGTGTGTGCTGCAGTTGGGCTGGCAGGTTTTTTGACAAGAAGATTGAGGAGGAAGGGAGCTTTTGGAGGAAAGGTTGCTCTGGAGTAATAGAGAACTTTATTATGGTTTCCAGCTCCATGATTTCTGTGTGTGTGTCTATCTACAGTATCTGTGTATATGTGTGTGTACATGCACGTGTGGACGGGGTGCACGTCATCTAGAGGCTGTCGTGATGTATTTTCCCATTTCCGTTAATTTCCCCAAATTGTCGTTAAACTGCCTTAAATGGACCCAGAGGTAAAGAGAGAGTGGGAACCCTCACCCTGTCCTGCTGTCACCTTCATTACTCTGCACACACCCATTTCAGAGTGACTGTAATCTGTGACTTCATCCTACCTGTCATTATAAGGGCTGCATGGACAACCATCTGCACAACACAAGTTACCAGATCTATCTCATGCACTATTCTCATATGCCAGGGATGCTGACCCGATGAGGGTGCAGATGCTGTGATGCACGCACTCTACACTGTCTGGTGTATGTCTTGTATCATCATTGACTCCAAGTCTTCTGCCCTTTTAGCTTTGCAAGCGTTTACTGTGTTGCTATGTAACACAGACTCTTTTTTTCAAGTTTTTTCAAGCATGGCCAACAAAAGGATTTCTTCAGAACCACTTTCAGATGGGAAAGAAAGATAATATAAACAAAGGAATTAGGAGTTTTAATTTAAAATCCTCAGATGAACAAGACTAATGCTGTGTCTCAAATTGGATACTTCTGACAGTACACTCCCATGCAGTACAAATCAAAGTCGTTGTGCACTCATGACGATCGCAACATGTGACCGCAACTGTCACCTGGCTGCTCGACTTGAACATGATTGTTTTACTTTTCCGTGTCATATACAACATGGGAATTAAGCTGCCATCTGCGCCGGCGACATGCCAGTCGCCGTTTTCACAAGTTTGAAAATATGTTGGTGTTCCCTCCCCTTCCGCTACATAGCCAAGATGGCGATTGTTGAGGATGAGAAGCGTCAATCATTTTACACTCAATTTTTGTGTGTGTTTTGAGACACCGTACGGGTACTTACAGTGCACTGCATGTTGCCATAGTTGTCAATGTGAACTCACTTATTAAATAGCAAGTGTGAGTATGGAATTCTGCAAATTGAGAACATTAGAGTCTACAGCTAATGCTAGCAGCTCTGTGAGACTGTACCAACACACAGTGGACGTTTGAGTTTAAAGCTAATGTTATAATTCTGCCATGCTCATACTGACAGTGCTAACATGCTAGTGTTTCAATTTTTTTTACTATCTTGGTTTAGCATGTTAGCATTTTTATATTTTCTAATTAGCACTAAACACAATGTACAGCTGAGGCTATTGAAATGTCATTAGTTTTGCAGGTGTTTGGTCATTATAGCACTAGATGAAAAGTCAGAGGATCACCAAAGTTTTTACAACCCATCCTGAGAGGGGCATGGATGTCTGTAGTGAAATTTATGGTAATACATCCATTAACTGTCAAGACATTTCACTGAAAACCACAAACGTCAACCTGAAAAGTAGTCCTACACCACACTGCAGAATTAAAGATGCTTCACCAGCTGGTGGTGCTAGAGAAAAAGTCAGATGATCGCCAAAGCATTAGGATTCATCATCTGAGCACCATGAATGTCTGTGCAAAATTTCATGGCAATTCATCAAAGGGCTGTTGAAATATTTCAGTCTGCACTGAAGTGGCAGGCTGACTAACCGACTTAGTGTCTAAAAATGAGTGTGGACTTGGTTCAGTTTTTTTTTTCCCTCTCAGAGAAACAGAGTCAGACAGCTAATAAGACAAGACTTAATGACTAAGCCTCTGTGTGCACGTGTCTTTCTGAATAACGTCCCCATCAGTCGGAGGCAGTGCCACCTTGCAGTTCGTCAGGCTAATTAACCTGTAATGAGCAGCTCGAGTGTTTTAGCATAGGGCTCCGGTCACAGTCGGTCATGGCTGAAACAACACTTTTGTCTCAAGAGAAGTACTATTAGGGAGCAAACGAGCAGCCAAGTCTGCAGGACAGCCAAGTATTTAACCATGGGTTGGCCCAAATGAGGCTTATGGGACACATTTAGCCCCCTTTGAAACAAATTTTGATATCCTTAATCTTCCACATAGTGTAGATACTGTATTAGCAGTACTAGTAGGAGTTGTGGCCATAAGTAGTATTCTGAGATATAAAAGCCTTTCCTTCATCAGATTAGTGCAAATTAAAAAAAACTTTATGCACCTATAGTAATGGACAGAGTGCGGGTGAATAACACATAATAGCACATTCTGAAACTCACCTGATGGATTCACGTAACATCCTTATAATACACAATTTATACTGCACAATTTAAAACAGCATTTTCATACATATGCAGCTAAACTGCTGTTATTCATTTTTTGGTTCTCCCTTTGTCAGCAGAAGTGGAACAAAGTACCTTTCCCGAGGTTAATGTTCCCTTAAATTGTGTTATGGCTGCTCCATTAGGCTACAGCTAAAATTCTGCTGCTTGAATATTCTCTCAAATGAGATCTTTTTTTCCTCCCACCGGGGCAGCGGTTTCTCTCTCCTCTGAGGACGCCGCATGTGTTTGTTTAGGAGAGACGCTTCCACCGAACACTGATGTAGGTGTTAGACAGCAGTCAAAACCTCCGGATTTGCCCGGCCTGTCCGGTGTGAGAGTGTGGGTTTTATACTTGGCAGGACAACAGAGAACAAGTCATGTGAGATTGCAGCCCATTCCTCCATACTCATTAAAATAATCACTCCTGCCTGTTTCAGTGTGCGTGTGTGTGTGCCTGCGTCTGTGTGAATACCCACGGTCAGACAGACCTAAGGTGCATTAACAGCAGAGATTTTTACATGAATATCAATGCTTTCGTAGCCTGTCCTTTCTTAGCCATTGCACCGATGATATAGACATTTACTGCACAATCAACTGTGTATGTAAAACTGTGTGACGGCTGAGCAGGTCAGAGTTGGACTGATTTTGAGAAACTCCTCACTGTTTTCCCTCTTGTCTCTTCACATTTCTTAATTGGAGCTTGGAAAGAATAGCGAAAGTTTAAGTTTAACCATTTCCAGCTTGTGCAGACGTGTCAGCTTCCTAAAAAGAACCGACGTCTGTTTGCATTCACTCGAGTCTATCCATTTGTTTGCAGTCACGCTGCCTATTAAACCTGCTTGGCGTTCAGTTTGAAACACATACTTTCACTCTCTGTATCAACGGCAAACAGCTGCTGCAAACCAATGCAAACTTGTCAGTGTGTGTGTGTGTGTTCTCACTGTGGTGTGGTTTGTACCTCACTGATGATCCCGACAGCGCCGTGGATTTTGGCCACATGACCCAGGAGAGCAGGGCATTGCTGTCCCACAACCCTCAGCGTTGGCAGGAAGCTGACCAGCGAGGAAGGGCTGGCCTGTGACACGTCTACGAGTGCGCCCAGCAGGGCCTCAGTAAGAGACTGGTCACCTAGGTAACCAACCAACGCAGGGACCTGAGGGCTTAACATCTGCATGGGAAATAAAAATAAAGCATGATTTATCATTTTTAATGATAACGGTAAGAAATTCTGTCACTTTTTGGGCACCGACACCACCAAACAGAGGCCTGATGTGTCTTTAATGAAGGCTGGAGGTGAGAGGACTGACCTTGGAGCGAGATGAAGAGCCTGGTGACTAATGATAAACAAAAGCTTGACTGTAGGACTGTGGAAAAACTGAGTGAATGAACAGTTCCTCCTCATTATCTGTACTGGTCACACTGGACTGCACTGGATCAGACTAACAATGCCCACCATTACAGCCCCCCCTGCTGCGACTTTATGAGTCACTTGTTCTGAATAATCATGTTAATATCACACAGTATCTGTTCCTCACGAAGACGATGTTTGACCAACGAAAAATTAAAGTTATGTAATATTACAGTTACATATCTTTGTCATTTCTTATTTCTTCAGTACCACATTGCTTCCAGTAAATGAATATTAGGAGATTTGGGAAGTGCTGTAATGAATGCGGCTACAATCACAAGAGAAATATTTTGTGTGTCTGCGTTAGGGGGGGTAGAGATTAGAATAACTCCAGATGGCTGGTTTTCGTTCTCCAGTGCTTAACATGTGAGTGAGACTATCCATCTTTTACCACCATGTGCTGTGTGTTTGCTGGTATGTGGTACTTTCCCCTCGTGTTGAACATCAGCAGCTCTGCTCCAAAATACGCAGGATTAAGGGAATTCCTGCTGAGAAACGTGTAGCCCACGTTCACTGATGCATTTCCTCACTTCTAACTATGCTTCAGTGGGTTCTCTTCTACATGTCGACACTAGCTCATTGCAGGATATAGAAAAGTTGGACGGTAAAAGGTCTAATTAAGCTCGAGTCAGAGGCAGAAATGTTAAAAAAAAAAAGCCACACATGTAGTTTGCTGGAACCCAAAGTCAAGTTAAATAGAGATTTATGCCATCACCACAGATGCTCAGTTCTGATTTAGTTGAACAGTTTGTTATGTTCAGATGACCACATAGTTCTGCTGCATTTGAATAGCCTCATTATCATTTTAAATAATGGTACACTGTATAATACAGCTGGAAGGTTACTCATTTTAGGTGAAAGGTTTTTTAAAAATATGACAAAATATGGCTTGTAGTTAGCTGGCAAAGTGATAGCATTATAAATGGGATAATTCACTTTAGCCCATGTGGTTATAAAAAAATAACACAGTCTGCAGATGTGAAAGTTATTAGTTTGATTGACCCACGGCACATTTTGCTTTATTTCTAACACAAAACACTCACAAGAGGATGTTGTTCTGCAACCATCTGAATGAGCCTGATCAGGTGTTGTTGCTCTGGGGACTCCAGCTGGGACATCATTGCTGTGAGGTTGCCTAGGTGACGGTGGATGGTTTCTGGTTGTCTGGGGTAGACTGATGGCAACACCCGCAACAGCATGTGGTTACCTGCCAAAAGAGAGAGAGAGGCCGAGATGTTTTCAATAAGCTCCATGTTTAAATCAAATTCAAAACTGCACAAAGACACATTTAAAAAACAAACTTGGAGCCCACCATTTGAATGTTGACAAGGGTCACGACTCACAAGAAAAAACAGTAGTTAGACAGAGAAAAAAAAACAAACTGTGCCCAAAGTGGAGACATATGTCAATTTACTTGTAAAATTCACAAATATTAAACATATTTTTTTCTTCCCTTTCAAAGTAAGAATCAGACACTGCCTCAGTGTAAGACACAGTATTTAGTTATGTTTAAATTTTTTTTCATATACCATAATACACTGTATTTTCCTCCTTTCTTTTTAAGTGTTAACAGTAACTGGTTGCCTCATTCCCATAACTATTATACATAGGTAAGTAAATGTTTGTAGATGGGTGTGAAGTTGTGTTCTGCTGAAAACTTTTACTTGATGGTATGAGTAATAATTTTCTTTCAAATAAGTTTGGCTAAACTTGGGTTTTGTGAAACTTGTACGACTGTGTGACTGCTCATGTTTTCTGTTCGATCAGACATCTAGTGCCACAATCTCAGATCTCAACAATTAACTTGGTGGCTATAATTTTATTGCTATCAAGCAAAGATAAGACCCAGGCTGTAAACTGGAATTTCCCCTTAAGCTGTCTGTGGTGTAACTGTAACATTAATGTTATTTAATTATCAATTTCCTTAGAAAACATGCACAAGATTCCCAATCAAATGAAACTTTTGCAATTTGTTGTTAATATGCCTCCAGTGATGCTGATGCAGGAAAAAAGAAAGTCAGTGATGACGCATAACTGGACATAAAGGCGTTTGTAAATCAGCACCCAGCCCAGAAAACCCACTGCATTACCCAACAGCCTTTGACTCACGTATGAAACATCTTTAAATGATTCACATTGCTAAACAAAGACTCTTGTTTTCAAATCTTGTTTTCAAGATTTGAAACAATGGCTTTTGTGTCCGACAAACAGCAGACAACAAGCGATATTGTAACTTTAATGAGCTAATTATAAAAGTTGCATTGAATAAAAGTTGATGTCGTAGAAGCTGCAGGGTTTAAAAGATGGGACAGATTACATGTGGTGTTAATGTACATTATTTCAATAATGTTTTACTGTATCTGTATCGAGGACAGAAAGACAGAAAGTCTCGCAAAGCATAAGATGGAAAAGAAGATGGATCATCACTGTGCAGTAAATATGAAACCAGCAGCCAGATAGCTTAGTTTAGCATAAAGATTGGAAACCGGAGGAAATTGCTAGCCTGGGTCTGTCTGAAGGTACAAAAAATTCACCTACCAGCAGCTGTAAAGCTCAGTAATTTACAGAGCCTTTTTATTTTAAATTGGCAGGAAAGTGAATAAGCATAGATCAAGCAAAAACATGAAGACATTGAAATGATTTCAGGTTGGGCCCCATGTGACGATCAAGTTCAATTAGATTATACAAACTTGATTAACTCATGTTGGAGAGACTGCCCAGATGCTACAGCAGGACTCAGAAGTGGACTATCAGACTGTAAGAGAGTAAATTAGTGTTTTTAGTCAACTTCTATCAAAATGTATCAGCAAAAAGTGGATCTTGCTAAATTACTCCAAACTCCTTTATTCCTCCACAATATCCTGCTGTCCTAAGACCAATTCACTTCTTTCTTTTCAAACTGCTTTATTTTTCACTTTATCACTCATACTTATTCATGCTAAATAACTCAATACTGTATCAGAAATGTTTTATATGTTGTATATAACAGCAAACTTGCTTTTGCATTGACTGTGACATCGGGTCCAAGATGTTTCCAAATAGTTGGAATAAAATTTTTTGAACTGAACGTGATGTACTTGTGTCATTTGATAAAATCTCACAGCAGACACCTAAATAACTGGTTTCACACAGCTATAAATCACCTTAACCACAGGTTGCTAAAAGAGCAGCTGATAAGCAAAAAGGACAGACTGTTCTGTACTGTTCTGTGCAAAAGGCAGAAGGAAGAAGAAGAGCGCACAAAAACCTTTAAAAGATGGTCACTGGCTCTTGTTATGTCTCCTCCTCTTCTCTTTAATCATAGATTATACTGTACACACCCCCATCTCTACAAATCACCATAAAAGCGACAGACACCGTTGATGTACAGAAAAAGAGAGCTGGTTATGACCACAAAGCTGAGGCTGTAGCATTTACTGGTCTGTTCAGAGGAATGTTAAAAGGCAGGAGGAGACTGAAGTCTGCACAGAAACACACTGAGGAGGAGGATTTATAGAGTTTACCTGTTTGAGCAGCATGTATAATGTACCCTCAGGTGCACACGCACACACATACACACACAAACACACACACACTCTGTCTGTGTGTTTAGGTGTGTGTGTGTGTGTGTGTGTGTGTGTGTGTGTACAGTATCTGACCTTCATATCTTCATTCCTGCATACACCCAACCCATCATCATGACTTACAAATCTCAGTAAAATATCCTGTAATGACCTTTGGTTCTTCAGCACACAAAGGCGACATTTTTGAAAGGCTCCTCGGACATTTTCCAAGAGGAAAAAAAAAAAACTGATCTGCTGACTGATCTGTCAAACTATTGTGAACATGAGGACACGATGGCTTTCTGTTAGTGTGCAGTTTTTCCAAATGTCACATTATAATCCAAAGGTGGGTCAATAATGAACTAATTCAGACAGTTAACTTTGAATAAAAAATGACTTTAATAAAGCCATTGGCTATCTGAAAGTAATATTCATTTTTTGTCCCTTCTATATTAAAATGCCTGCACAGAATACTTCCACAAAGGCCCTAAGAGGACACTGAAACAGTCTGAGTCATGGGAGAATGATTTTCAGTCTCTTTGCTGTACATATGGCTGCAGTAAAACAACCCTGTAACACACAGCAATGACAAAACCATAAAGTAAAAGGTATCACTAACAGCAGTGAGACCAGTGCAGCAAAGTCAAAGTAACCTCTCTGACATCTGAATTAAAGGTGCACACGCATATTCCATTAATCCAACCAAACAAAAAATACCCAAACACATTTATTTAGTTGGCTTTGCTAATAGGTTACAAGTGTTAAAGCGTATAGTTGCTATGGAGCAATTAGTTGTTTTAGATGATCAATCACTATCAATCTACCAATCATTTTCTCAGTTAATCAAATAAATTTTTGGACAAATGCAGGAACATTCCTTTCAAATCCAACAAGGTACATAACCTGCCAAAAGAAACTCCTAAACCTTGAACTCCTATGCAAGGGAGGTTATTGTACAGGACAAAACTGCAGAGATCAGCACAAATGATATCCAGAGGGATGTTTCTGGAGAGCTTTTACGACTTAAACGTGTTTTCTGTAGCTTCAAACACTCATTTCATGTGTGTATGTCCCACAAGTCATATATCAAGCAATTTGAGTAACCTCAGGTGGGGGAGGGCGAGGAGAAACTGTCAAATCTAGATGTAAGACAAAGGAGACAAACCTTCCCCAGAAAGCCCATATCTTTGGGCTTCTGTGGATTTTTGTTGCATGAGCTAATCCACTACCACCCCCCCACCCCACCCCACCCCCACCCCCCTTCAACACATTAGAAATAATATAAAGAATTCTGGCCCATATGTAACATGACTGCCCAGCTTTGGATGGGATCCAGTTACCAGAGCGCAAAGAAAGGCATGTCAGGATTTTCATCACATGACTCAAAATGTGTCATGCATAAAAATATTTTATATCTAAATCATAAAGTAAACACCGTGACAGCCAGCCAGATGTACACCAATTCATAGATCTACATACATACAGACAGTCTCTCCTGCAAAGTTTAAACTCAATGACCATCTTCCCCTTTCACCTACATAACTTCACCCTCCAGACTCTCTCTGTATGAGTGTGAAACACAACACGTCCATTCTGACTTGAACCTCCTCTTCATCCCATATGGTTGTCAGAGAAAACAAGACACTGTATGATTACGATGAGGCCCAAACAGACGCATTACTCAGCCCTTCTTTCACTAACTGCTGAGTCAGCAGAAATCAGGTGCAACTGGGAGCATGGCCAACTTGTCTGCGTGCTCATGTACGTCCCTCGGTGTGAAGTCATTTCAATAAGTCATACTTAAACAGCAAAGTAGTTCATTTGTCAGTGCATTTAAAAAACGACTTATAAATCTTTTCCAAACTGATGCCACAAAGCTAAAGTCATGTTTTAACATTAAAAAAAAAAACTCTCAGCTAAGTATAGGAAAGAATCATATGCGACGCTGTGCACGGAAATGTTTTGATGCAGAAAAATTCTCTTTCACTCATCTCACTCTTTTCTTGAACAAAGACTTTCACTACGAACTTCAGCAAAAGCATCACTCTTGTTCAGCGGCCTGGTGCTCCGAAATGTCAGTGCAGGGTCAAATTCAACAACATACAATTCATGTGTAACAGGATGATTTGAATGTAAAATAGAATGACATTTTATTCTGTAGATGTATAAATGTGTTTTATCTGTGTGACCTTTGTTGAGAGTAAGAATATAAAGGTACCTTTTCACTTGTGTATTTCTCTTAACTTCTTTCAAGCATGGAGCCAAACTATTTCTCTGATGAATCATTGATATATGAAGGTTTGGAGTCCTGCAAGGTAACTAAACATTTGATCCTAAATCTGCAATGTTTAAAAAAAAAAAAGACTGAAGTCCAAATAAAACACACTTTCCTGGAAACTTATACATTTCTTCAGAATAAGTCTCATTTATCCAAGAAAGCATAAACAAAAGAAGACATAGATGTGAATGTACATATCGTACATGCACACATATTGAAGTGATTTCTTCAGTGTGTGTGCATGTGAGTTCAGGGGAACATGTATGATGTGGCTCCAGCTGGCTTATTTCCCATATCTCAGGTGGCAGCCATGAGTCAAAACATGGAAACAGTTACACCACACACACATGCACACACATATTGTGCATACATCCACTTGTGTTCGTTTGTTGAGTCTTTTTCAATTTCTGTCTTTAAAAGTACAATATTTGTTTACCTCTTACTCTATTAATGATTTTCACATTCAATACTGTATATTTAGTTGCAGGGTTAGGGTTAGTCTTCCTATATTTTGTCTTTCTTCTTTTTAATACATAACTACAATTTTTTCCAGCGCTGTACCTTTTATGTTGTTGCTTTTAATGTCCTTGGTTGTTGTTGTTCAACTACATGTTCTTTATTTTTTTTCTTGTTTTCGTGTGGTATCTGATACCACTGTTGTTTTCTACATTGTATTCAGGTTTTTGTAAATCACAAATCAGCAAAAAACAAGACTTTAGCTGCTGTCGTGTCATTGCTGAGGTGCTGAAGCAGGACTTCCACCAATCAATCACTTGTCAATCAAACCGTCAGTTCCTTGAACGTCTTTCTCTTTAAATAATAACATTATAATAATTTAGTTCTTGGTGGAGGTGCTTTTTTCCCTTGCCTGGTGAGTGACTGTTAGCAGTGGATGCTCATGCTGACTCTTGCATGAATCAAATCACTGCAGCAGCTGGACTGAACATACAACACAGCACTTCTAATGTATTAGAACTGAGAAGGACCTTTTGTACCAGACAGCAGCAAATATCCAGTGCAGACCTATAGTACACAGGTGCATAGGATGATGAAATCATGCAAAAGAAAGTGGCAACTTCAACACAATGTAAAAGCTTTAGTGAACTCACAACAGAATAAAGCAATATTGTGTTCCATCAAGTGGTGATAAAGATCTTGCTGAAGCAGCTTTTGCAACTTTTTTTCTCACACAACTCCCTCTCTCTTTCTTTGTGGCTTTCTGAATGAAAAGGTTGTTCCTCCCAGTTAACAAGTGGACAAGTGTGTGTTTCAGTAGGTATTTGAGAGAGAGAAAACAGACACAATGAAAGAGAGACACAGGCAGACAGAAAGATGCAGGGTGGGGGAGCGGGGATGAGAGCAGGAGAGGGGGCAAATCCTAAAATCCCATGAAGAGGTCATTATTTCCATTGCCCTGAAAGTATACACACAAGCATACACAAAATATAGGCAGCTCACACTTACAGCATAACACACACACACACACACACACACACACACACACACACACACACACACACACACACACTGTG
>NW_019176143.1:809821-926820 GCF_002260705.1 Seriola dumerili
GTGTGTGTGTGTCAGAGGAATGTGTTCGTGTGTGTGTGTGTGCGTGTGTGTGTGTGTGTGTGTGTGTGTACATAAAGAGAAAGCATAAGTGCAACTGGCCCCTTATAGCCTGCATTTGTTTGTTGTTTTAAACCTGGCAGGGGGTATAACTGCAGCACCAGTAGTTACCAGGCAGGAAACTTTGCTCTGGGCGCAGTGTGTGATGTGATTAAATGTGATTGAAGGCAGAAATTAGAGTGGCTCAGACAAGTGACTGAAAATAGTAAAATATACGCACATGAATTACAGCACCATAGGAAAACAAAGATTGTTTCTGCTTGCCATAGCAACACAAGGTGGGGCAAGAAGGACAAAGAAACATAAAAATTCATAACGTGCTTGCTGGACTAAAGAGAAAAAGTCAAATCATGTGAGTTAAGTACAGTGCGTGTGCAGGTTTGTGAGGAAGACAGAGAGGTCAAAGCCTGGAGAAAGCCACAGATCATTGCCTGTGACCTGCTCAAATCTCTGAATCTCTAAGTGGAATTTAAATTAATGAGGACAACATGAGGTCACGACACAGTTCAGTTTAAGAAGAATGACATGTAGCAGATAAGTAAACCCATATATTATTCATTTTCCCAACACGCCTAGACTGTTGGGCGAAGGAGGTTAAGTACTTTTCCATCTTCTTGTACACGTACAAATACAGTATGTGTGTACTTAAAAGTTCATTCCTGCAGTTGCTACTCACCCCTTTGTAAAGTAACAAAAAATAATATTAATTCAAGGGTTAACTCGTGATTATTTTCTGTAGCATTAATCTGGCTATTATATTCTTTACTTATCAGACATTATGTTATGTCTATGAAATGGAAGAAAATGGCTAACAGTTCCAATCAATATTTCCCAAAGCCCAGGCTGATATTATCAAATGTTTTGTTCAAGCAACAGTCCAAAAATATCCAAAAAATATTCAGTTTACAATAAAATAAATCAAAGCAAATCCTCATATTGGAAAGGCTTAACTTAAATTATCAACTGATTATCAAAATAGTTTCAGAATCTTTTTTCTTTTTAAATTGACTAATCCATTATTCAACTAATCCTACCATACTCATTCATTCATTCATTCATTCATTCATTCATTCATTCACGAATAAACAGTAGATTTAATTCTAACAAACAAAACCAAACAGGCTGTTGTCTCTCTTAAAAACAAGTACTAAGCCAGTCAAAATAAGACGTAAGTGTAGAAGTAGAATTTACTTTACAAATCCTTAGATGCAGTAGGTCAAGTACCATAAAGGGTCAAAGATCAACACTAATGAAATCTTACTCTAAAAGGTATTTGTACACTCTACTTTCTCCCACATCCATCAAAATCATTCATAAACCAGTGTCAGACCTGAGCTTTTAGTTTGGTAAGAGAGCAGAGTGCATGAACCTTCTGTCTAATTTACTTTGAACCTTGGGGACAGGCAGCCAAAACAAATCCAAGTCCAGTCCTGTGATAAAGCCCCTCCAGAACACGTTTGCAGGTATAAACAGGCTCAAACGTTAATCAGAACAGTGTGTCTGACACATATTCTCGTTCCTGGATTGTTTTATCCCCTGGTTTTGTTTCATCCCCCCTCTTCAGATGATCTCCCCAGAAAAACAGCAGCCAGAGCTTTTGGTTTACTAGCCAATTGTTCTATTTCTTTCCCACGTTCTTATCGATTGTCCCAACAACTTCACTTTCTCTTTTGTCCCCAACTGTATCCTTCTTTTTACCTGTTATTCAACCGTCTGCTTCTACTGTCTCTGCCAGGGCATTCGCGGCAGTCAGTCTCCCAACATATTTTCTTTTTTCTTCTTTCTCCTTACAATTATTGCCTTGAATCACAGTATGTTCAAATCAGCACATCTGATAAAAGTTAAAGGTATTTCCTGCTTCCTCCCTCTGAATCCACACCTGTCCTACCATGTGGTAAATAAGCACACTGAGCAATATCAACCTCTGCCGGATAGATACACTTTTCCACTGCTCTCCTGAAGGCCAATGTAGTACTTTGAAACCCTTAGGGGTTGAAAAAACCCCTGTTTTAACCAAAAGGAAATCCCCCACTACCTACATGTTGTATGACTGATGATTTCATCTCCTGTTAGGTCTCTTAACTTCATCTCTTTCTCTCCCTCTTTCCACCATCCCGCTCTCCAGCCACACCGAGCTCTGCGCCCTGCAATTCTCCAGACCTGACCAAGTGGGACAAAATCTTCTCTATGCTGGAGAACAGTCAGATGAGGGAGAACATGCTGCTTCAGTACGCCGATGATATCGTCAAGGTGGAGATGGGGTCACTGCGCGGGGAAATGCTCAGGTTGGTTGGACAAAGGAATGAGAGGTCAGAGTAATTCCCGTTTCAAATGAGATGAAATTAGCTTTTGTGTTAGTTTCACCAATTAAGCTAAAAAGTTTCAAAGGGCTGAGCACCTTGATATTGAGAGGTCAAGACTGGACAGTTTACAACCTTGAAGTGCAAATTGATCCACTGAGATGCTAGGAGTGCTACTTACAATTATTTTCATTATCAAATAATTTACCATTTATTTTATTCATCAATTACTCGTTTGCACTATAAAATGTTCAAAAACAGCGCAAATGTCACATGTTTACACACATATCACATGTTCCTACAGTCCATGGTAGTATCTTCAAACATTGTGCTTTATCCAACAACAGCTGAAACCCAAATATATTCATTTTACCATCATAGAAGATGAAGAACAGTTATTATTTGAACAATTAATCAATTGTCAAAATTGTTGATTGGGGCATCTCATGGATAATGCAACATAATTTCTGTTTTACTCAAGAGCAAATATTAATTTCAGGTCAAATTGTGGTGCTAAATGATCCTTGGTTGCAGAGGATGAAATCTCTTTGGTGAACATCTTTTATATTGGTCAGGTTTGTAGCCCAGTATGGTGGCTCCTGTGGGGTTGCAGTGGAGACAGCAGGAAGAAGGATGGCCTTGCAACTAGAGGGCCGCCTCAGAGAAACCCTGGAGCGCCTCAGACTTGGAGATCAGGCTCCTGCTTCTGCTTCTGCTTCTGCTGCTTCTGGTAATTCAGTTGGCAATTCCAACAACATGGAGGTGATGCTACATCAGCTCCTCTCTGCAGCACGAACGCAAGCTTCCCGACTCACCAAGCTCGAGACCAACTGCTTCAGCAGTCCAGGAGCTGGGATGGGGATGAATACAAAGACAGCATTCCAGCTTCCAGAGGGTGGAAGGGCTGGACGCCGGGAGCAGGAGGTCACATCACGAGACGTGGCTCTAGACAGGGTGCTGACTGCACTGCAACAGACGAGGGCGGAGCTGGAGGAGGTGCTAAGGTCATCGAGGCAAAGATACCTACCCGCAGGTAAGATATCCATCTTGCTCTTAGTAATCTGTGTCCGTCTTTACCTGTTGCTTTCTGTTTCTTTGTCTTTCTCTTCACCTTTCTCAAACAGTGCCACCCATACAACCTTCCACCTTCAGTTTTTCTTTTCTGCGTTGACACATTCAGGTCACACTTGAAGTAAAAGAATGAGACCCCCCTCTGTTGGGCCTTGCTTCAGAAAAACTAATCATGCAGCTTGTGTTTGTCCTAAATACCTTTTCCATTTCCTCTGTCTGTCTCCAGGCGTGTTGTCCAGCCTCAAGTAGCAACCTATCCTTTTCACTTCACTCACTAATAGTAGTCTCCATCAATACGGTCAAGTCAAACAAAAAGAATAAGATAGGTATGGGGTCAGCTGTATAATGCTCACTTATTGCCTCTTATTTCTGTTTATTTAACATTTATTATACACTCAAAAAACCCCAAAAAGACAGCCATTTTCATTGACAGACATTTAGAGGTATTTTTAGTGTTTTAATGATAATAGTAGAAGCCAACAGCAGCATGAAAAGATAGGGATAATACACAAACACTGCATTTGGAAAGAACTCCTACTGGACACAGTGGTTTCATTTAGCAGAGCTTTGGTTTACTCTTCATCCCTGAAATAAACACTGACTAATAACCATGTAACTTTAGAGATTAAGTGACTAAGTGTGAGTAAGAAAACTTGGAGCAAGTTTAGTCCTACAAAAGGTAGGATGTCAGTCAGACAACTTCATTCCCTTGAATTGATCAAATGAAAACCTCAAGTTTTACTCAACATGTTACTCATCTCATGCATGCACACACACACACACGCACACATGTGAATACACACATTTACAGTCCAGAAATGTAGGTCTGGCCTACATACAGGGCAGTGGGAATTGTAATCATTAGCCTGTGGCCACATAAAACCACACCAAAGCACCCTGGGAAAGCAGAACCAGATGGAAACCATCATGGAGACACACACACACACACACACACACACACACACACACACACACACACACACACACACACACAAAATGTTGTTCAAAATGTCTTCTTTCACCATTATTTTCTGAGTGGCAGAAACCTGAGACAAATGTAACATCAATATTTGGGCTCTCCCGTTTTTAGTGGGTAGGGAGTGTGTCTGCTAACTGGACAGAGAGAGAGAAAGAGAGGGAGGTAAAGGAGGGGTGAGGGGGGCAGATGGAGACCACAGCTGAGAAAAGAAGGAGAGTGAAACAAATGGAGAATAAAAATTACGAAGAGAAAACTAAAAAGAGGGTGAAGAAGAATTTAAATTAAGGATACAAGTTGGGAGGTCTACTAAACCTCCAACAGAACTCGTCTGCACAAAATGCATCTATATAAAATTATGCAATGGAGTAAAAATGTGTGTTTTATGTACCAAGAAATTAACCAACAAAAGTAGGTTTCAAAATGCAGAGTGACTTTGAAAGGGTGAGTGGTTATGTTTGAATGAGTAAAAAGAGAGAGGAACATGGAAAATAATGAAATGAAGCAGAACAAACCACTGAACCAGATGACCCAGGGAGGGAAGTGTGTTTGTGTTGGTGGGGCAGGAAAAAAAACTCACCATCATTCATGATATCATCACCTGACCGTCAGCTGAACTTTGTCTCTCATTCAACCACAGCCATATACTGCCATATACTGTAGGTTGACAAGTATAAGTCGATCACATTTCCAAATTTCCAATCCACTTTGTGCAGCCTGTGGAATCCAGTAACTGCAAGAAGTTAAACTGATAACTTGAGCTAGCTGTAGCTTACATCATCTGCATTGGAAACTGAGTCTCATCTTCAAACTTCACTTTATTTGGAGTCCCACAAAGTTCAACTTCAGGCCCAATTGTTTTCTCTTTTTACATGCTCCCACTTGGCCATATCATTATTAAAAATAAAAATGATTATTTTCTCGACTATGCTGATGACACCCAATTTTATCTGCCATTACAGTAAAGCTGATAAAGATTTCAGTTACATAAAAGTTGATTTGACATCTGCATGCAAGGACAGGGTTGATTTACCAGCAATTTATTGATATCTGTAAACTACTATTAGCCCCGAACAGAATTTCTTATTACTAGTGTGTACTGTTGTTTGGCAAAATTTGCTGATATGCACTCCTCAAGACCTCAACACATAAGAAACATGTTTAGCTTTGTTTTCCTCACACAGTAAAAAGGTAAGTATGTGTCATTAACGAGTTACTTCAAGCTGTATGTTGTTAAGACATCTAGCACATCCATAGAAAGTCGACTTGAGTTGAAGTTGCATATGAAAAGATGATTTTATTCAGTGACATTAAACACTATTGCGTCTTCTTGTTGCTTAGGCTGTGAGATGGCCCTCCTCTTCCCGATGCGTTCCCGTCGAATCTACACATCTGTCATACCAGATGTCCCTCTCTCCATCTCCTCCTTCACTGTCTGCATGTGGGTGAAGCCAACCACTGTCTCCAACAAAACAGTGCTGCTCTCTTATGGAAACCGTCGCAACCCATATGAGATCCAGCTGCTGCTCAGCCAAACGTCTGTGTTCTTCACCATCGGAGGAGAGGCTCACCTGGTGGAGGCACGAGGTGTGGTGAAACTGGGAGAGTGGATCCATTTGTGTGGGGCTTGGTCCTCTGACCAGGGCCTGGCGACCCTGTGGTCAGGTGGAAAAAAAGTGGCCTCCACGCCTGGAGTGGCTGAGGGACACATCTTACCCGACGGGGGCTCACTACAGCTGGGGCAGGAAAGGAACGGCTGCTGCCCTCTGTCTCCAAGTAGCGGGAGCGGCGTGGCAGGGTTTGAGGGAGGGTTCGATCCCAAGCTTGCATTCACTGGGAAGATGACAGGAGTGAACATGTGGGACAGGGCGCTGTCAGAGGAGGAGATTTCCCAGCTGGCTTTGCAGAAGGGCCAGGGCTGTGAGCAGAGAGGAAACGTGGTGGCGTGGGGCGTGACGGAGATGGTGCCACATGCAGGCGCTCAGTTCATCTACTAACAGACTTCCTTGTGATTTTCATCTGCGTCATCATGATCATCATTATTGTGAATATCAGCAACATCGTAATAAGTTTTCCTGCTAAAAGTGAAGAGAGCAACTTACCGCTGCTTTTATCATCATCATCTTTGTCCCTATAGTTTAATGTTTGAATTATTATGTTCTTATCAAGACTGTTTCATTCATCATCATCTTCACCACTCTTAACATGAATGCTAATGCTGCAATGAACTTTACTGGACGTGTTCAAATGAGAGGAAGAGCCAATGCGGTGAGAGACTGAAGTTTATTTATGTAAGATTACCTTTTGAACTGAGGCCAAAACACACACATGCTGCATTCATTGCCACACCCACGCGCACACACACACACACACACACACACACACACACACACACACACACACACACACACACACACAGCTTAGGAAACGTGCTGCATGCAGCATTTGCCAAAGACTTAATTAGTCTGCAAAAAAGACAAAAAGTCTATTGTGAAAGTGAACGGGTTCTGAGCCACTAAACAGAGTAATCACCACACAGCCTTGCAGGAGAGGTAAATAAGAGGTCACAGACAATTACAAGAGATTATCTTGTAGTTGTAGAGTGATGTGTTTTTTTAGAGTAATAATGGATTTCCTTTCTTTCTATCTAGATTTGTGCAAGTGCAGTTAATCTATTATCAATGCAAACCCTGTTTTCCCTTTACATTTTACTGGGAAACATTAATATAATCAAATATTTAAATTTCTACCTTTGCAGTCTTGTAGGTGCAGTTATTAGAAGCTGAAGACTGACTGTCATCTATCCCGATTACATCTGAAAGCAGAGGTACCATACTAATGTGGTGTGTTGTGTTGTAATGTCACATGCAGTATAACGCGTGATTTAAACTTATGTAATAATTGTGTGACTGAAAACTGCTGTACTTGCGTTCACTTCAAGCCTGTCCATATAGTGACTCTAGAAATAGCTTAAAACAAAATTATTATATCGTAATTTTCTTGAATTTGTGAAAGTGTTAAACGCATTTTTAAGACTTTACATTTCCAAACTTGTACTCCTCAAAGTGTTTACATTCATATGAGTTATATAATTCCAGTTCTACTTTGTTAGGGTTTTTTTTCTTTTTTGTTGTCTGTAGTTCTCATTTATTTTTAGGATAATATATGTCTTCTTTTTTGATACTGCATAAAGTAATAAGAGTAAAACTGTTATTTTTGTCATTTGTCATTGGAGACTGAGATTGTTTTTTTGAGTTTGATGAACAGAAACTGAGGAAAATGTTTACACAATCTAATCTTTTATGAACTAAGTTGTCTTGTATTATAATGTAAATGTGCTTTTGTTTTTCTTGTGAAATGGTGAAACTGAATGTATTTTGTACATAAATATATTTTGCATAACATGACTGGATGAATGGAGAGTGAGTTATGAATAAACTTTTCAAGTTATAGTAATCAGTGCTTTTTTCATTTCAAAATCAAGACTGTGTTGGACTATTTGTCATTTACTTATAGTATTTAAGCAGGACTTTGAATAATGTGCTCAGGAGGATTGTGGAGTTAGTTTGTTTAAAGGCATCTCCGTGTTAGTTGAGCAAAGAGTTATGCTGTAAAAATAACATTTTATCAGTGCTGGTAAAATGCAATGCAAAGTAAAGCATATTGGACACTGGAAAAAACATCTGCAACTGTGTTCAAACTTCATGAAGGACGACAACCAAATTGATCATTTTTCTGATGCAGCTCACAACGGTTACAAGCTGAGTTGACAGAAAACTGTCTGTTGATTCAAAGCTTGCATATCTGTGTAAAGCCTTTCGAATATAGAGGCAACTCAAGGTGTTTTAAATAACACAAAGCAATGCACCAGATCAACATTTGAAAACACAGTGAAGAGGAAAACAAAATTTTGAGGGGTCAGAAAGTTACTACTACTACAGTAAGAAAGCAGTAGTGTGAAGTAGGGCTGTCACGATATCAGATTTTCACTACATGATTATCATGGCCAAAATAAATCATTATCGCGATATCTGCAGAAAATTTGAATAACAATATAATAATAATGCTATCAGTCAAATTGTTCTTTAACTCTGTGTGTGTTTTGTCTCTTTTTTGGCAAATGAATTAGATTCAAATATGAGTGTAGGAGGTAGAGAAAGAGTCTGTAACCAACTGTACAAAAGCACACAAAAAGAACAGTTACACTTAATGGACAGTGAAAAGGCTCATAAAAAAAGGCCTAACATCTGCCATCATGATTTTATAATATGTGTATTATTAACAAAATATCAATATTTCTTTTTGTAAATATCACAGTTAATACCAGTATATTAGCACTCCTCGTGCTAAGTTTGACTCACTGAGATTATGATATACAGAACATGCAAAATCAATTAATTTCATAAACTACATATAATCTTTTGTTGATTAAAATACTCTAACAACTACATCTGCATAGATATAGATTAAAGTGGCACATCCTGCTACAGGCCCATTGGTGAAATATAACAAGTTTCTCCTGCAGCTACAACCACTGCATAGTCGTCTCCAACTGTCTCTGTAGCTGTGACCTGTTATGAAATGGAAACGTCACTTTTCACACTCACCCTAATCCAGCTACACCCCCCACTCCCCTCCCTCTCCTCACCCTGCCGTCTTTTAACCATGCAGACCGAAGTACAGTACCACTACCTACATGTGTTTTGCAGCAGAGGAGCTAAAAAAGACATATGACTTAGACAGATGACACATTCCAAACTTCAGTGTTACCTTAAGATCAGGTTTTACACTGAGAAGGAAGGAACTCTCCGCTCTAAATCCCTATGGGGCCAAAGCAATACCATATGTCGTGAATGTGTGTATGTGTGCGTGTGTGTGTGTTCTGCTGTGACTTACTGTAGCTGGCTGTAAAACCTTCACATTGTATCCTGCTGCTAACTTCCTGTAACTAGTAAACACACTCACATCCTCATAAAACACACTGTCAAGTCATGTGCCAACATGCTGTCTACCTTAGAACACAAAGGAGTAGGTATAAAGTCAGTGAAAACCAGCACGTGGCAACATCAGGCTTCAGTAACAAACTTGCAGTATAAACACATACATGCACGGTCCATCCATCCTGCTAGCTCATGTAACCAACCCATCACATCCCCGTCATCAACTTCACCCAAACCCCATTACATCAGTTCACTTCCTGCTGAGAAAAAGACAGGTCATCTGTTGTTGTTTCAATGAGCTGCATGTCTGTGTGTGCACGTTTCGGCATGATTGTAGTCTCTGTGTTTATGTTGTGCTGTGTTTATGTTGAGGTTTCAGTGGGGAGTAGAGAGATGTAGTGGGTCCAGGCTTGTTCAAAAGGCAGCATGAGGCTGAAACGTTCAGAGCACAGCACATGAGCCTCAGCAGTGAGCTGCAGTAGGGGGGGAAATTTTGAAACTGCCAAGGCTGCGTTAAAAACTGCCCAAGGAAATATAAATCTGAACTCGCTATGATAAAGCCCTCCAGCGAGCCTGGTTCACTTTCATCCTCTCTCCGCTTTTAGTATGTGTGTGTTTGTGTGTGTGACATATTTCAGCTTTAATAAAGGTCCACCATCACTTCACCCCGCCCCTCCCTGTCAAGCTGCATCACAGCCACTGGAAGCTTTAACGCACATTTCCATAGAACTTTCTATCTATCCCATCTTTTTCTCCTCTTCCTCCCTCACTGTTTATTTCTGATCCTTTCTGAGCCCAATAGATCCCATAGAGGGATTTTATGTGTGTTATGTGAAGGTGATATATATAAATAAATGTATTGGAAACATTCAGAATGACATTCAGGAACTTGATACGTGTGTGTGGCAACCAAATTTAAACATTAAAATGAAAAACATGAAAATAACACACTGATACACACAGTGTGGGACTTCTGTTTTCTTCTTTAGTCTCTGAAATTAACTGAATTTGACTTTGGTGTAATACTGAGTGCATAAAGGCTTGTGAGAGTAAGATAAAGGGCGAACACAAATATTCTCAGCTCACATTGTTAGTTTGTACTTTATCAGTCTCAAAGTAGCACCGAGAAAACACTGGACAGCTATGATGTTAAATATCCACCTTTTAGCCTATATCTATTAAGCCTATGGTTAAAAACAGATTTTGATATGTATTTTTGTATTTCATACATACATATTTTATATTTCGTGACATGATTCATTGAAGATTGGGGTTCTATATAAAAGGAGAAAAATGTGAATTAGTACCTTATTTGTTGAATATACAATTCAAAATGTGAACCTACCTATGAAGAGATACTAGTGCTCAAAGATTTCATAGTGTACCTCAAACACAGAAATATTTTCAACAGAGAGATGATTTGACAATATGGCTTTGTATTCCTAGTGAAAAGTTGTGTTGTTTCTGTCTTCAGTCAACATTTACCAGCAGCTAGAGGCACTGCGTCTTAATGCACCTCCAACATCAACATTCAGCCACATTGACTCATTTTAAACACAGAACCCACATTTTTAGTCTCATATAACTACTCTAATCAGAAAAACACCTGATTTCTGTTTTTCCATTGGCACAGACCACCTTCTCTATTTTCACCAACAGTTTTAGGAACCAAAGGTGTAAAGTGTCTTCCAACTATTTAATGCTCCAAACCCAAAACCTGGCTACAGCTCAGTGGTAAAATCAACCAGACAGCAGAGAGCTAAGCTGTTTCATGTGCCGAGCTGCTGGCAGAAAAAGTGCTCGGCAGGAGCATCAACATGGTGGGCTCCTCACTCTGGTGTTGCATGAGGCGATTAGCATCACGAGCTGGTGTGTGTATATGTGTGTAAGGTGTTAGTTCAGCATGTTGCCAAACACATAGATTAATTCAAAGAGAAAAAACACACCTGCACGTGCAAATTGAGCAAACTGAGCGACACAAAATCATGTTCACATAATGTGCAATTGAATTATTTCAGGAGAAAGTAAATGCTATTAACTGAACCCCTGTGCAGCAAACCCATGATGTTAATGCAGCCTGTGTGTGTGTGTGTGTGTGTGTGTGTTCGTGTGTGTGTGTGTGTGTGAAGGCCTCAGGGATAAACAGATCTCCATCAGGCAGTGCTAACTATGGACCTTTAACCTACAATGCACTAATAAGCTTGAACAGGTTAAAAGGGCAAAAAAAAGCTTTCATTAACCACTGACCAGAGGTCAGCTGTGTTCTGCTCTCCAACCTTAACCATTAAGAAGATGAAGAAATTAGCAATCAGATCAATGTCTGAAGACAATTTCACTCCTGGAGGATTTTCGATCTATCACATTAGTTCTGCTTTTCGAGGATACATGCACTTCCTCGCACAACGTAGCCACATGTGTGTTATTTGGTCATTGGAAAAAAAATCTTCAAGTATTTAGAAATTTAATCCTTGTGGGGCTAAATGCACAAATGGTTTGTTGACTGTGTCAGTGTGTAGCCAAATCTATGTTTGTGTGATAAGTGGAAAAGTTGATGAATAGAATAACACAAGAGATGTAAACAACAGTGTGTAAAATCTTGTTTTATATGTTCTAATCAGAAGGTAGAGAAAATAAAGCCAAGTTGAGAGTGCAAAGTTAGAGTGACAGAAAGACAAAGAAGCACTTGTCCTTTTCTCCACATAATAAGTACTTCTTACGTATGAATTTCCATTCTGCATCAAAGTGCCATCAGGGAAAACAATGATTTGTAACAGCTGTTATTTACCATCATCATCATCCTCAGTGAGCTGGCAATCATTATAATAGCATTCACCACAGCTTATGATAGGATAAGAGTGCAAATTGCTACTACAACTAATGATTACGTCTGTAATTCCTTTTTCCACCCCAGTAAAACAGTTGATCTCATTGTTGCAGGTCTAGTAACAGTGAGAGTAAACAAGTCCTATTTCTACAAGCCAAACCCACACGTCAACCATCTACAACTAAACAAACAATGGCGCCTACGATGGCCTTGTCAGAGAATCCTTTTAATGTTCATTCTTAAGCGGAGCTTTCCTACAAAGCTCTTTCTGTGCTTCTCTTTCTCTTTATAGTCTCTACAAAAGAGACAAACGCCCACACACACACTCACACACCACACACACACACACACACACACACACACACACACACACACACACACACACACACACACACACACACACATTTTCCTAAGTGTGTGAGAAGATCTGTATCTAAATGGGGCAGCAGAAATCGAGCGAGAGAAGAGGAGATGAGAGCCATTGGATTTGAAAGGGTAAAACTTGCTAACAACACAAGCAAATGCTTAAACCACATTTATAGAGAACAAGTCAGCCAGACTGTAGTTTGGACATCACAGAAACAAGAGTTTAAATGTCACTTTCCCCTTTTCAACAGCAACAGCTATTGAGGTATGGCAGCATAAGGATTAAATTCTGTTCATGTGTTTGTGTGCATGTATGATAATATGTATGGAAAGTGTGCATATGGACAGAAATAGTCATCATTTGTTTTTGCATAGTGTGCGTGAGTGTGTTTGTGTAAGCGTGTCCTACCTCCCAGCACGCTGAGTGTTATGGCCTCTGTGTGTTCAGCCAACAGATCAGCCTTGGCTATAGCAGCCAGGGAGAGATAACTGGACATGTTCCTACTCAGCTCCCTGTTCCCTCTCTGCAGGAACCGCACCGCCACCGGGACAGCCAGCACCATGACCGACGGACAACTGTAGTTCTGAGGGGACACAAGTAGAGAGAAGGTTGAGGAGAAAGCAATAGTCATACAGCGTTGTGGCTGATTGGTGGCCTTTATTTCTTATTATCTGCAATGGCCAAGAACAACAGCAGGTGCCTGTTCTTTCTAGGTGCAAATTGATAAATATTCTCTTTTGTAGTGATTTCAAACAATAAGAAGTAGCAGTAAGTACACTGTCATGAAGCAGTACAATGAGTGCCAGACAGAAACTGGTATTAAGACTTAAATTGTGTGCATTTACTATGTGATGCAAGTGGAGAGAGAAGCAAAGGAGCATGTGTTGTATTTGACAATGCATAGGCTGAAATAAGTTTGAATGAAGCAAGAGGAAGGGGGTTAGAGATGCACTAGCTCCCTCAACTGGAGAGTCTGATACCAAGTCTGTTTGAACATGAACATGTACATGTGCTTGTGTGGAAGAGAGGGCTGAAGGAGATAGCTGCAGAAACCCACCCCCAACCCCTCCTCACCCGCATAAAAAAAAAGAAATTAAATTTGATTTACATTTTGAAGCCCCTTGGCAGTGCTTACATAAAGTAGATTTGCTCTTACAGCAGATATCCACCTCGGATATGTTGCATGATATATTATTAATCTGATGTTCACTGCACTCCTTGGATATTATATATTTTATACTTATGTACCCACTTTCAACCTCAACCTTCCTAATCTCCTTCATGATTACCCAGAATGCCATACAAACTAATGTTTACTGTTGATATTTGAGAGAGTTGAAGAATTCTACTCTCTTTCTTTCTGTCCGTGATGCCTCCGTTCAACCACATGATGGCAGTGCAGACAATGAATCCACAAAAATTATAATCCCACCCGTCAAGGTAATCCATTTGACAATCTATCAATCTGCATCACACTACATTTGTTTGGCAGGACCTAATTTAATGTGAATATGTGTGCATGCAAGAAATCATCAAAAATGAACATTTAGTCTGTATTTGAGAGGTAAACACATAATGTAAGCAGTGGATGTAAGTCAGTAAGTCATTAGATTCCTCAATACATTTTTGCCCCGTAGGAGGTTCCTTGTGTATGGATGTACAGATTTATTTATCTGTCCCGTCTCTCTCGCTTTCATCTTACCAGGGAGAGTTACTTTAATGTCAGGCACAGCGCAGATCAAGGAGTCCATATTAATTGTGTGTGTTACAGACAAACAGTTTGCCAATGAAAACCCGCTCTTCCTACTGTCTGTTGCTCACTTCTCTCTTACCTCCCCTCTGTGCTGTGGGAGTTTCAGAGGAAGGGTAAAGAAGATTGTCTGTGCATCTGTAGATTCAAAATGACAGGAAGACAGAGAAAGTAGAAGAGATCCAAGAAGAGATCAAGTCAGCTGGAGGGTAAGAGAAGGTAAGACAGAAAAAGTGAGATGGTAAAAATAGAAAGAATGAAAAGAAAGAAAAAAAAACAGACAGAAAAAGTAACAGTGACAGAGAGAGGAATGAGAGAGAGAGAGAGAGAGAGAGAGAGAGAAGTGCTCTCCTGATAACTGTTGGGAGTTAGGACATCAGAGCCAGAAGCTGCTGTCAGAGCTGTCAGAAGTTTTCGTCTCACCTCTGTGTGTGTGTGTGTGTGTGTGTGCGCGCACATGCCTTTCTACAAGAATCAGTCTCATTATGGTGGTATTAAGCACATTCCCATTCCAACAGGAAATAGGGGGAGAAATAGAGAGAGCGAAGGTGGAGGAGAGAGAGAGAGAGAGAGAGAGAGAGAGAGAGAGAGAGAGAGAGTCCCTTTGCTTTTAAGCCTTTTAGCTGTGGAGGTCTGATGGGGAAAGGCAGGCAAGATTTAGATTTACATTTTGAAGCCCTGCAGCAGTGATTACATAAAGTGTATCTGCTAGCCAAGGCAAAAATCCACCTTTGGATATGTTGCATGATGTAGCATCAATCTGATACGTATCTACTTCTTCTTCAGAACACCCAGAATGCCTTTCAAGCTGATGTTTACCATTGATGTTTTAAATAGTTTAAAAACTGTGGGTCATGTTTGCACAAGTATATACACTGTTATGAAAAAATACCACAGAAAATATAGTGGAGCTAGAAAGACAAATTACATTTCAAGTATTTGTTTATAGATTTAAACCAACACGGGGGTCAGTACCCCTCCAACGGATCACAAGATAAATCTTAACAGGCACAAGATGATTAATGGGACAAAACAAAATCACTAAATTTAGGCTACCCAGCCACATCATACCCCCCTGCAACATACGTATGTGTAGTTTATGTTTCAGGAAAAACAAATAAAGAAGTATTCTTCCCTGGAATACACCATTACAAAACAATGTCTAGTGTGTGTGTGTATGTACCTGCAGGATACAGCTGGTGATGTCGGAGGCTATCTTGGCATGCGGGGTGTCCTCTGTGTTTTCACCTTGTGGGGTGAGGTTATGTTCCAGACACGACTCCCACAGCCCCACCAGTGCCACACTGTGTAGCTCGATGGAGCTTGTCTCCCTTATGGCCGTGGTTATGCGCGTTATGCAAATCTCCACCACCGCCTGGTCATTGTCATTGGTCAAATAGTCCTGCAGACAGTAATAGGATGCAAAATTAAGGGTACAATGATAAATTAAGGACAAAAGAGATGAATTATGGATAAGATCATAAATAATGAATTCAACTGACATTTTCTCTAAAATATTTTGGATAAGTATCGTCTATGTGTGTTGGTTTGACCTGTCTAAAAACGGCTGCTCACCGGTGAGCAGGAGATGGCCTTGATCTGGTCCAGTGCTTGTGACAGGCAGTCCTCGATCTCTGTGTCCTCCAGAGAGAACAGATCCCCAGCTCTGGATAGATCCCTCTGGCCCAGAACCTGGCTGAACAGCTGGTGCATCCTGGTCCTGGTTTAGGACAGACCAGTTTGGGACTGTTCCTGTCCAGTTTATGATTCTTTAATTGAGAATGAGTAAATCCCTGACATAAAACTCCAGGAAAATCTTGAATTGTGGCAGCAGCTTTTCACCTTTTGGTTTTAGGAAAACATCTAAATTAGTTTACAGAGTCCTTTGCATCGTGATCCCAAAACGGTAGAAAGTAATACTTTCTAAAAGTACATCAAGTTAAAACAGATGCTCATTTTCAGGCATGATTTTAAGCATCCTGGTTCCTGAAAGAGCACTGCAATTGGCAAAATACAAAGAGAAAATTGGATATGAATAATACGTTGGGAATCATTTATTGTATTTTCTCTTTGTTGAAATCCTCTTCAATACAATCCAGGATCAGGTAGGTTGGACAGGAGTGGGACCTGCTTGGCCCAGTGTTTTTCTGGGTCTGCCTGACGCCTGTTACCATGGAGACAAGGCATATTCTGGAGAAGGCATTCTTTCTAAAGAAGAGTCCTGAAGGAAAGAGGGGGAAAGAGAGGGAGAGCAAGATTAAATAAACTAAACGCTGAGATATTCATTTTGTATACAAAATCAAATTATGGAAAGAATGGCTGAGCAGCTGAGAGTGAGAAAATCAATTCTGAGTCAGTAAGAAAAGCTGTGGAGGTTTAATATGGATTTTTGGGGGGATTTTAGGTCTTAAGAAACATACTTGACCAACTTGGACAGCCAAGAAACAGATTAACAGAAGTGGATGCAAGTCAATATCAAAGGAACCCCCGTTACCTTTCGTTATGCAAAGCTAAGCTAACAATCTGCTGGCTGTAGTTCCATATTAAATGCACAAACATGAGTTTTGTATCCATGTTCTCATCTAACTCTCGGCAAGAAAGCAAATGAGCATATTGTTTTTCACCCTTGTCCATATCGCTTTTTCCAAAACTTTTCCTTTCCTTTAGTTTTTTACTCCTCTTTCTACAGGTGCAGCAAGTGTAAGTTAATATGTGGTGATAAATGACTCCTTGGTAATGTTTGACATATCTGCCAGAAAATCAGACATACCTAGCAAAATGCATACACATTCATGTATGTACTCTGGGAATGTGTGACTACTGTTTCCAGGTCGCAGAGGAGTTTGTTTAAACAGTGCAGCCTCAGTGACATTTCGGGTGAAAATAATACTGGCTGAAACCAGAGTGTCTGCGGGTGAAATCACACTGTTTAGTCCAGTGAATCTTCTAAATTATGGGTTTGTTAAGAATATTTCAAAATAGCATGAACAATCTTCAAAAAACGCTTCAATATATTTAAATTTTTTTATCATTTGTTATATTCTAACTATGATTTCTAGTGCTAGTAGTTATTAATAATAGAAATCCATGTAATGGTTCATTGAGAGTATGCAGTCTTCTGCTATAATGTGTTATGAATGAAGTTAGAGTTGTGGGATTCCAAGTGTACGAGGTTAACCATTTACCTGCCATTATCGCTGTTCCTGACAGCCTCAATTAAACATTAAAACATTAACACTACAAGGGGCGCCTGATAGGTAGAGGATTACACACACACACACACACACACACACACACACACACAAACATATAAAACATAAACACACAGTTAATATGCTTGCTTCTAAAAGTGTGATATACCCCTGGCTTCACACACCTGTCCTCCCACGTATAGTACAAACATACACACTATTATTACCTGTGATGCTACAGAAGCATTCCGCAAGTAGGAAACACACACACTCTTTCTCTTCAAAGCAGCCACCCAGCCTGTCTGCTGCCTGTGATCATGAAGACTTTGCTCAGAGCTGAACTCTGGATCCTTTCAGAGGATGAGCAGCTAAGCATATGTATCTGTGTCATTGTCTGCTCTCTGCACCCGCTTCCCTCCACAATCAGACGACATCTCGTCCTCACACCATTTCACTGAAAGCTAGATTTGGAGCGAGCCCAAGCTAGACCAAAGGAAAGCACAAAGCGGAGCACTAGGGAGACCGTTATCTCTCCTGCCAAGCCGGTGATGGCCATGGAAACCCTCCCATTGCCGGGATACCACATCGGGAATTCTTATTGGTCCAAGCCAGGCCCGTTGGGAGCATAACAACAAAACAACCATAAACACAGAGCAAAGAGATTTATCTGTCACACACAGACAGAGTCACACACAAACCTATTACCACTGTTGTGTAGAACAACAATCAGCGCTTGAGAGCAATCAAAGCAACAATCAGAGCTATTTCTGTATGAGTGTTTTGGAGGGGTATCAATCACCAGTTACCTGCAACATATTGTATACATATGTATTGACAGAATACATTTGAAGAAGGGCTCGGTATTGAAGCTAAATATGAAATGTGTTGAAAGTGTTGAGTATCACAAATTGTCAGGTCCCGACAGTTGACATTTATTGCTTGTTAAAATTTATACTCTTCTTTAATTAGACCATTTCCAATTTTTCAAAAATAATTTTTTCCATTTTTAGGTAATTTATTTATTAATGCTTAGTGTATGGCTGTATGTGTTTACACAGCATTTAACATTTCAGAAGTTTTTTGTATTAGGAATACATGATTAGAGTCCTCACAATATTGGTACCAAAACTCTGGTATCATATCTGCACTTGTTTTAAATGTTACCCATCCCTATAATATATGTATTTGGCAAGAAAACATACAAAGTCATAAGAAAGAAGTTTAGAAAGAAGAAAACAAAAGTACCAGTAGGTGGGAGGGAAAGACACAGTGAAGAAGAGATGGAGAGGATCAGACAGAGACAACAACAACCATAACTAGAATTACCACCTCGCAGATATATGACTCTGCCAACCAGACAAGTTTCAGGAAATATAGTCACAATCTGTCCTTCCTGAGTTACAGCACTGAATAATGGCCAAAAGTGCTTTTGTAGAACATTATTAGGTCACAGTGAACTTGACCTTTGACCATTTGGATATAAAATGTCATCACGTCATAACTTTATCCTATTAGACAGTAGTGTTAAATTGTGTCATAATTCGCGTATGATTACATGAGTTATGGCTAAAAACATGTTTGTGACAAATCTAAAGAAATTCTCTCAAGGCGGTCTTGAGATATTACATTCAAGAGGCCAAAAATGTGTTGTGAGAGATCAGAGTGACCTTGACCTTTGACCTTCGACCACCAAAATCTAATCATACTTGTGTCCAAGTGAAAGTTTGTGTCAAATTTGATGATATTCAGGCATTCCTGAGATATCGCGTTTACGAGAATGGAACGGATGTACATGACGGACCTATGGGCAGATGGATTGCTTGTTGACAACCCGGAAACATAATGCCTCTGGCCCTGGCATAAAAAGAAACACATACAGTCAAAGGGGAGAAATGATATTTGGACACACACACACACTCAGAGTGAAAGAGAAAGAGAGAAAGCAACAGAGGAGCAGACAGAGACAAGGAACCTGAGAGAGAGAAAGCCAGAAGTGGATAATGTTTCGGTGTCCTGAATTCCCTGTGTAACCTGCAGACAACTCACATACTGAGTTTCCATTATTCTACCCGACTGCCTCAAAAACACTCGCATACACACACGCACCCACACACACCTGCACACAGATACAGTATATGTATACACGCCATCCTCTCCACCTTATTTACTGTATCCTTTCCTGCTCTCACTATGACACAGCCCACATGAGTGACTGAGTGCCAGCATGCATGAATGAGTGACTGAGTGTGTGTGAGTGTGTGTGTGTGCGTATGTGTGTGAGTAAAAGCAGAGGAAAAAATGAGCCTGAGGAATTTCAGTTCTTAAACAATCAGCTAGTTGCTATTAATCACCCAGCTACGGCTCAGCAAGCTCAGGAATGCAGCCTTTAAACACACACACACACACACACACACACACACACACACACACACACACACACACACACACACACACACACACACACACGAGACAGTGAAATGCATATCTGAGTTGTGTTTTTTTTTTTGTTTAACTTAATTTCTTGTTGTCTGTCATACTTCTGCAAATAGTTTGGCAACATAAATCCTTCCAATGAAATTCAGCTGGATGTAAAGCTCTCGCACGCATCCACATGTTGCAGGAGAGCTGTGAGGAGGCCACTGAGTGAGGGGTGACAGGGGGTGCGTACTGGGGGGCCAGTGTGAGGGTTAGGGGCTATGTGAGGACAATGTGACCAAAGGGCCTCTCTCTCTCTCTCGCTCTCTCTCTCGCTACTCCACCTCTGCCACTACTGTCTTCACTCAGCACTCAGGGAGAGAGAGAGAGAGAGAGAGAGAAAGAGAGAGAGAGAGAGAGAGAGAGAGAGGGGGAGAAAACACTGGCTCTTTTGTGTGACCTATAAGACTGACCACCCCTCCCTCCCCTGTCTTTCTCCCTCCCTCTCCCTCTCTCTCTCTCCCTCTCTCTCTCTGCTCAGTCGGCCCTATCCTTCTGTGTAATGTGCACCTGCTCGGCCTGCAAGACATCTCACACACATACAAAGACACACACACACACACACATACTTTAGAAAGGAGCTGGGTGAAAGGGAGAGACAGAAGGGGACTACAGAAGAAAAAAAAACTGCTTTCCACTGTTTTCTCTTCATATCTGAGTGTGTGCGAATTAAGAAGCAGAGAGAGGAAGAAATATTTCTCTCATCTTTCCTTTCTTTCTTTCTGCCACGCTTACACAGAAGTTCCCCAGTCTATTTCTACCGCTGTCTTTTTTTCTTTCTTATCTTATTTTCTTCTTTATTTATGCACATAATTATTATGTGGATTTGAGAGTGTGGGGGAAGAGAGGATGGAGGGGAGGGGGTTTGGAGTAGAGGCAGCTTGAACCCTGTTGGAAAGCTGCTTTTCAAAAAACTGTTTGAAGTTCCTCATCTAACACATTAGGACAAAGATAAATATGCCCAACTGGCCATCATTCTGAAGATTGAAAACGCTTTGAAAACATCCTCTGGACTTGATTTATATTTGTTCATATGAATAAGGCTATGGGGTTTGGTACTGAATATGTTTCGCTCTTTTGCCAGTGTAACTATACTTTAAAAATGGCATATTAACTTTGGTATTAACTGGCAGATCAGAGTTTGCTTTTTACGCCTCCAATAATGTGAAAACATGGAGCATGTGTTCAAAAAAAGGCACTAAAGTAAACTTAGTGGGAACCGAAAACACAGCACTGATGTTCAAGTGTGTTAGTGAGAATTTTACAAAGCAAAAGTCAACCATTTATGGGACTTGTTGCTGCCGGTTGTTGGGAAAGTTGGAGGAGGCTGAGAGATACAGCCCATCCCTGAACAGAAAAAGGTCAAGGATCACAAAAGTGTGCAGGCTTCACCCTCTGAGGACCATGAATACTTGTAAAAATATTCATGGCAATCCATTCAATAATCGTTGAAATGTTAAAGTCTGGATCACAGTGGTTAATCAACAGACAGACCAACTGACACTGCCATCCCTACAGCCGTGCCGCAAGCATGACAAAGAAGTGCTTGTAAAAATAGTTTTTACTTATAGAACAGCTACAGTGAAAGATAAACATGTATGTGCTCAGCTGATCTGCCAAATGATCAGGTGGTTTAATGGCTCTTCTTGAGTAAATCCCACTTCACCTGTTCCCGTTACAGTCCACTGCACCTAAAATGAGTGTTTATATTTTGACCAGCACAAAGAATTCTTTCATTCTCTTCTTTTATTCCAAAAAGCTTCAATAATTCAACAGGAAAAAAACTAACAAATATTACTATATGTTTTGGCCCTCAAATATCGTCTTGTCTTACGCTGAGCAGAAATCCACCTTACATATGACTGGTATGATTAAAGGCTGGTTAAGTTAGTCGTTATTTCTTATAACTGGGCCAGTCGGTTATGTAACTGATGCCATGAATTGCATGAATAAGTAAGATGAAGAAGTCACAAAGAAGAGACACCCTAAAGACTTCTTTGGAAATGGGTCCATACTGCCGCAGAGAAGAGACTCAGTTAAGACTTCTTGAAGATAGACCCCTGAGGTTTAGCATAGGAACATATTGTGAGAGTGTATAGTATAATGTGTGTGTGTGTGTGTGTGTGTGTGTGTGTGTGTGTGTGTGTGTGTGTGTGTGTGTGTGTGTGTGTGTGTGTGTGTGTGTGGAAGAAAGGGAAAGTTCTCCATTATTTATGCCCTGCAGTTATGCAGCTGTGAAGCGACGACTGGGAATTACAGTATGACAGGAGCTGTAGAAAACAGCTACTGTAAAACACACTGAAGCCAGTGAGAGATAAAGAAATACAGAATAGTAGGAAATATGGAGTGACAGAGAGACAGAGGGAGAAAACAGAGGTTGAGCATGAGGGGGAAAGCATGGGAGCTAACATCTCATTTTCTCTCTTGAGAGCAGTCGCTGTTGACCCGATAAGAGCAAACAGAAGCAGACCACAGGAGCACTTAATGTGACATTTACGGATGGAAAGAGCAGATATGTTATGAATAGCAAAGAGATAAGTTAAAAATTGTTCAGACACACACAGAGAATGATATATTGGTTCTGTACATGTGGTTATCCTCCAAAATGTACACACTTTGGCTCTAATCTAATGCTCTCTATACAAAGACCTACACTGTGTTCATGTAGTGATGAAACGGTTAGCTGATTAATCTATTAATCAAAGAGTCAGTTCATAGAAAATAAATCAAGAAAAATTTCAATGATTCTATTCTCAAATGTTAGGATTTATTATATATGAGAATATAAAATTGTGGACATTTTTTACTATTTTCTGGCATTTTACCAGGGTTGCAACAAATAATTATTTTTCATTGTCATTTCATCTATTTTCTCAATTAATCTAAAAATTGTTTAATCTATAAAATGTCACAAAATTGTTAAATAAAGCTAAGTCTGGCTTTATTTAACAATTTTGTGACATTTTATAGACTAAACAAAACGATCAACCAAATTGACCAAACGGTCTTAAAAATGTCTTCTTTTGACCGACAAATTATTCATAAGCCAAAAACATTTAGTTTACTATCATATAAGACAAAGACAAGCAACACATTCCTTTTGGTTTCCCCTTCAGAGCAGAAGTTTTTTTTTTTCCATAACAGCAGTATAATGAATCACACTATTCAAACTCAGCTCTAACCCAGATAGGTCATACAGAAATATATTTAGGGACCCACCGTGCTGGATTCCAAGGTGAAACTAATTTCAGTCCCAGATAGGGGAAAATAATAATAATAGAAGTCTCTATAGACTGAGCTGTACTGACGTCTTTCCCTTTTTCAATTTGTGTGTTTGTTTGTTTGTGTGTGTGTGTGTGTGTGTGTGTGTGTGTGTCTCAGCAGGCATAACTGTGTCAAATAGCAGTGAATCCAGTCTAGAGTGTGGAGGGAGGGAGGGTTCTCTCTGCTCTCAAGTTTGGCTCTGCAGACCTGTGAGACTCATGACTGCTGAGAGGATTTCCATAGCAGAGAGAAGTGCTAGTTGGACTAGTGCATTACCGCCACACTCAGCCAACTAACATCCACGCACGTTTCCTAAACCATCCATTATTCATTACTCCCCGCTGCCTTCCGCAGCCCAAAACCCAGAGTCTGGAGTTGAGAGCTGAACGGAAGCGTGTTCTGGTTTCAGCGTATAGACTACGGGTCTCACCCAGGACTGAGGCTTTGAGGAATACATTCAGCGCAAAAACATTAGGACCTCATTCCTAATAGTGAGCTGCTTTCAAATATCCTCAATACATGTTTAATAGGTTTCTAAGTTTAGAAATCTTTTAATAACCTGCTTCCTCCACGTTATCTAGATTTCTTGTGTCCTGAGTAAGTGACTAAACTGAATAGAAGAAATGAACAATGGATCACTGCTTTCACTTGGAGGGTGTATACAATGTAAAAACCATTGTCTTAATACATCAATTTGTTTGCTAAAAATATAGACAACTTCCTTTCCTTGGTAGCTGAAAACACCTAAATGCCATCAGCACAAGATGAATTCACATAAACCCAGTTTAACCATCTCTGAAGTGAAAAACTGAGTGTGTCCTCATTCCAAGATAATATATACCTTTTCAGACACAGAATCACATGAAAAAATTTTAATTAAAAACTTGCAAGCTACATACTACATTAATATGTGCCATAAATGACACACTCGATTGAGGTCCTCAGTCTGAAGAGAAGCAAGTGAGATCAACACTAAATGACACCTGAATGTGATTCAGAGTGTCTCCATTTGTCCATTCGTCTGTCCTGCCCTGTGCTTAACTGGCAACTTCCACCTTGAACATGATGGATTTGGCAAGAGTACAACATGACTGAAAACATGAATGACTAAATGGATTACAAGCTGCTGTTTGAATGACATTGACTACAAGAATGTCCTTCCTTACTGGGACGGCAACATCTGTCTGTCTCAGAAGTCTGTGACCTTGAGGAGTCTTCAGCCCGTCTGCATTCACACACACACACACACACACACACACACGCACACACACACACACACACACACAGGTGGAGCAACAGTAGATTTCGACTTGGACAGAGTATTGAGGGAAGAAATGGACAGACTAAATGTGAGTAATGTGACTGAACTCGCCTTTCAAGCTCTCAGGACACATTCCACTGTATTTACACCGAAACACTGAGAGAGAGAGGGTGTGAGAGAGAGAGAGAGAGAGAGAGAGAGAGAGAGAGAGAGAGAGAGAGAGAGAGAGACGACTGCATGGAAGTAAAGCAGGTGTCAATAAGTAGTCTGGGACACCATAATGTTTCCAGCAGAACCGAAAAATATTCATTATAAAGTGTGGATGTGTGTCTGTACTATAACAGCTACAGTTGAACTATTTTATTTCTATAAGGGCGATAGGAGTATCCTGCAAATACACTGCCATAATTAACAAGTTAACCCTATATTACAGTCAGTGCTTATTGGCAACAGCCCACGGAAACACCTCTCCAACGCACCTGCACGCTCCCCCTGTGTATAAGTAAAAGGTATCTGATGCACGGTTTTCCCCTCATCCAGGCAACTTTCCCGACATCAAGGAATGTGGGTGGCATTCACGCATTTACCCCGGCAACGCGTTTCTGTCTCCAATGACAGAGTGCCATGCAGCAACAAAGCCAAAACCTGATTCATTTCTAAACACCTAGCCTACGGCGTCGGACAGCTTACCTGCTCCGCTCAGGACGAGGACGCACGGATACTGAATGTGGAGCTCCGTTCAGTTGGCTACCTCCAAACCGCGGTCCAACGCTGCACATAGCAACACAAATAACCCCTGCACAGCTTCAAGTTCCCCTCTCACAGAGAAAGCCTTAGATTCCTCGTCGCCGGCCACAATTGGAAAGCGCGCCATCTTGCGGACGGCCCGAGCGCGCGGCGCAACAGGTGGATAGAGGGAGGGACAGATTGGGATGCTGCCTTCAAGCACTCTCGGGAAATATAGTAAGTAGGCTGCCAGGATGACTTTTGTGACCTAACGAGGTAAGATACTTTAGGCCACATAAGGTTAAGATATAGACTAAATAAACCTGTATAGGACAGAATTCACGGTCATCAATTCACTCTTCATTTATTTGTTTGAATGGTTTAGGCTGCACGGAAGCCTCACAACCTATGGTAGGAAAAAAGATGCATCTAATATGGTTTGCTCAGTTCAGTATGTTTCAGTCATTTTTCTTTTTTCTAATGGAAACATTTAACTGACACTAAATTGTATCTCCAAAAAATTAATCCAAATATCATTCCAATTTTCTTCAGTTGCTCTAAAATAAATCAAACTCTTTTGTTACCAGGTCAATTTTGCTCTTGTCTTGGCCAAGCAGCCTAAGCTCATACTTGAAATTATGATATAATCTTTCTTTAACAGGGAGATCTTAAACGCAGCATGGTACCACATAGAGGAGAAAGGAGAGAGGATACATGAGGCCTAATGACTTCATGGCTGTCTTCCAAACCAGAGTTATCCCTAATCCCCTCTCCCAGCTTAGACATAATGTTTGATGTTTTCAGCAACCACTTAGCTATATGGGGCTCAGAAGAAAAAGATAATGGGTCTAGCACAAGTTATCAGTTACTGGCCAAAAGTCACTTTATTTCTCAAACATATTAAACATATTGTTATTAGTGTTGTTACTAGTGTTATCAGTATTAGAGGGGATAGTAGGCTGGCAGTAGCAGCAGCCACATTACAATAATAGCATATAAATCATAAGGAAGGAAAACAATGTGATGAATGTACGACTAAAGTGATATGTTTTTTCACCTCAGTAGCATTTGTGTATGTATTTATTGATCGGTCTAAGTGATCAGTAGATGGTGGTATTTCCCCAGGCATCACCCATGGCAAGTGAAGCTGGAAAATGTGTTCAGTTTCTGCCGCGTGAAGATAATAGAGGTAGAAGAGGCACTTTTGCCTTCAAAATAAAAGGGCACCCTTAAAAGGCTTATAGTGAGTGGAGCACATCAGAAAAAAGACACTTCTACTGAGATGAACAAAATTATTAAACTAAACTAAAATATTATATACTATTAAGCATTATGACATATACAGGCATTTGTCGATGAAAAATTATATGCTGTGTATTGTGTTTTTCTCACACACAGGTCATTGCAATATCTACAAATCATAGCTACAGACAGATTTGAAGGATTTTATCTATCTTGTCAATGTCCATTTTACAAACAGATGCTGTCTAATTGTTCCTCGTGCTACCACAATGGAATCATCTCCTCTTTATACAGTCAGTGCTATGCATCTAGGCCTATGCGTGAATGAGATATTGTATTTGTATGTGTTGCAATGACATATTGTTTATCACAAACTAATCACAAGGCATGGTTACCTAACTAGTATTTTGCAGGTATAGAAATGTGTACGGGTTTTATTTTGAAAATTCTCACAGGATGTTGTGGAGTCATTCAGGATGTGCTGACACTAGTGGACCACCAGTGATGAACGATAACATTAGCAGCTAATATGTCATCTTCCTTATTATTATTATTGGGTAGGTGAGGTGTGAGGATGTGGGTGAGGTTTACACAGACCCACAAACGGTTTGCAGCCCGCTACGAGTCCATTTTGTCAGGTGAGCCGTTATTGGAAGCTAATTTTTAGCCATCTTTGTTTGTTAGCATCTATTCCTCAAGTCTATGCAAATTTTCCTAAACAATGACAGCGTCCTCAGCTAATGTACATCTGGTGCTTATTTTTTAGAATGGTTTGAGTGTGCAAATTAAGCACATTTAGTAAATCTCGAAATATATGTGTATTTACTGATTTGGGATGTGTTGTAACACTTCTCACTGATGTTTTTTAAGTGATAGCAGTATATCTATGTCTGTTTTATCTGTTGCAGACTCGTCAGATGAAAGACCAAGTCTTCATACATCCATTTTATGAGGTAGACAGTGGTGTCAGACCTTCTCTCATCGGGTTTGGTCCTTGTCGCCAAAATAAACACACATCTACTTACAAACTGGAAGCAGCGTTAGCAGCAGGAGCACAGAGCCAGTCCCCCTTCACCCTTCCCAATGGCCACCGCGCGCTTCCCCGGGAAGAGTGTGGACGTGGCCGCCGTCAACTGGACCCCTCCATCGCTGGGCAGGCCGCTGTGTGTTAACGGGACGCCATGGATCCTGTACCTGCTGGAGGAGTGTGTGGATAATGTGTGGGAGTATTGCAGCGTGGTGATAGGGCTCATATCCATGTTCTGTTTTCTGCTGTCCACATTGCCGTAAGTAATGATTGTGATGTTCACCACCATAATAAAATGTTGAATTACATGGTAAAACTCATACCCAAGTGTGTGATCTATCTGTCTATCTATCTGTCTATCTGTCTATCTATCTATCTATCTATCTATCTATCTATCTATCTATCTATCTATCTAGGCAGGTCTATGAGGCCTATCGAAATGGTAAAGTGGAGGAGGCCATGTCTTTTGGCTTTCTCTTCTTCCTCTTCAGTGGAGACCTGACCAGCTTTGCAGGTTGTTACCTCACTAGCCAGCTGCCTATTCAGGTAGACACGCACTTTACAACCTAGTCTGGTTGGGTTAGGCTGTCCACTGTGTGTTTCTTTACTGTGAACCCTGTTGTTAGTGTCCTTTGTGTGATGTTAGTAACTCACAGATGATAACAAAGACATATTTGATTTACTGCCAGTTTGCTTTCTTGTTTCTAAAATAAGTGAGTTATTATATTACACATAAACTGTGCTCAGGCCTTTTTGCTAGAGGTTTTTTTTTTTTTTTTTTTTACACGTTGAGTTCACTTATTTCACTTTTAGGTCACTCATTTAAAACATCTTGCATGATTCTGACACCATGTTTATGGCACAAGGTTCCTGAGGTTTTGAGTGTTGGGGACCATTATCTTTGGTTGGTTGAACTGAAAATGACTTAACCCGCTCTGTGTAACAGTACTGACAACTACATTGTTCATGAAGGTATAGCCTTCACAGCCTATCTCTATATTGCACTTGAAATTATGTATAGGACAACATAACATTTTTGTTTGCCTTCTCTCTTTCTCTTCCCCTCCCTGTCCTTCTCTCAGGTAGTCACAGTGGTGTTCTACATCTTCACAGACCTGATCCTCATCTCCCAGTTTCTCTACTATAAGATCAAGAACAGCTCCAGCAGAAGTAAGCTCTGACATTTTCTCTTATCTTGAGTAAAGGAACTGGTGAGTGATGCCAGAGCTGTGCAAGTCAACCAAATCATAACCCTCCAGATTAATGAATAGCATAACCATGAAGAAGGAAGTGCCTCCTACTGTTGACTCCATAGCAAGAACTTGAACTACATGACATAAAAAATGAAGACCAGGGCTTGTCAGCTATAAGTTAAGTCATGATAAAACTTGAGTTCAGTTGCAGTACACTGGATATCTAAAATGAAAACCTGCAAAGCTGGGAATACTGCTAATTTATCACTAATACTCGCAATGATATAAATACTGTGACTATGGTTTTATTGTCTGACTGTAGGCTGGCAGCAGGAATGAGAACATGGACTACAGACATATATTTATAATGTTATGTGATAATGTTGTTTCTAATCCTCAAGTTAACAGGTAAGGTTACTAATAGAATGTGCTGAAACTTTCCTGCTCAGTCTGTATCTTGGTCAGGGCTATTTAAAATAATTAATCTAAAGGATCTCAAGATAGTTTGCTAATGTATTTATTTTTTAAGAAATTATTATTGGCTGATATATTGTTATCAGATTTTTTAAAACTCAAATATCAATGTCAGTAACGGTGTTAAAAAACAAACCCAGGATTGGTCAGACTACAAATCATAGTTCCATACATGAGATCAGCACAACTCAAATGGAAAATTGTTGCTGTGACGGTATGAAGTCAACAAACCAGCCACCTGCTTACTGCAGTGATGACGGAGACATTTCCAGTTGTTATGTACTTACAAGTGGTTAGCGCCAAAGCCAAAAGTTCCAAACTACTTGATGACACATACACATGTTGAGCCTTTCAAAGACTGCTTGCAGCCCTGCATATGCATGTTAGGAATTATGATGTTGCACTTGGTTTAAAACTCTGTCTTCACTGTCAGTTCTCTTGTGTGTTTGTCCTGCAGAGAGCCCTGTGTTGAAGTGGCTGTGCTTCATGTGGTGTAGTGCTGCTACGTTAGTCCTCCTGGCTTTACCCAAGCTCATCATAGACAATAGTGTAAGCTTAGACACCCAGGTAAGTAAATTGTGTGTAGTATATGTTTGTGTCCATATTTGAATGTATTCAGGGGTTAGATTTACATTTTCATTAATCAGATTTTGGTTAGTTTGTTCCATATTTTCAGGTTTATTTGAAACACATTAAGTCACTTCTGATGGGAGAATGCGGTTGTACTGTTTCTTGTGTAGGTGCAACATTTTGACCCTTTCGTCTCTCTCTCCTTCTCTCTGCGTGGTCATCTTTGCCAGAGTCCAACTACCTCTAAATCAGTGGAAATCACTGGCTATATATGTGGATACCTGGCATCTATCTTCTACCTCTGCTCCCGTTTCCCCCAACTCTATAAAAATGTAAGTGGCAATTTGTTTGTTGACTCCGTTGAGATGTGGAGGTTGTTTCCATGGTTTGCGTGTGAACTGCACCATCCTAAGGGGAGATCTTGGACAGCTTTCTCGGGCTCCCATCCCAGGGGGTCCGTGAAAAACTGTACCTATTATATGTCAGTTAGTCAAAAACAGGGACCGTGTGTGTTTGAAGAGGGAGGTGGGATTTGTGTGTTTGTGTGTACAGTATGTGTGTTAAAAATGAGAACCAGGCATTGAAGACAATGGTGCCATTGTACCAAAGAAACATGGCTCAGATGCAGCTATTAATCACCAGAGGGGATTGTCTTTGTTGGCTGCCAGTGCAAGAGAAACTTGTGGGCGTGCACATACAAACACACACACACACAAGCACGCAGACCCTGACTATTATAAATCATTTAAGTCAGGTTTACCCTGGGGAAAGAAAGACCTGCATGTTCAAACATGTTTGTTTTTTTTTTCAGCTGAAAGTCCAAAGCATTTTCACCATATCATTCCAAGTGGCAAGTCAGTCATCCAGTTTGGTGGAATAATAAAAAAAAAAATAGCTATTATTCATTATTCTCTCAGTATTTCTATTGCAAACACTTTGTAAGTATTGCTTAGGTCCAGCCCACGCAGTAATCTACAGGGCATTCACATGTTGCCAAGCAACATTTCAGCATTTCATGTTTTTGGGGACAGACTGAACTACTTTAATCAGCCAAGGTTAAAATGTTGCTTTGGATTCAGAATATTGGATAGATGCTGTCTTTCCTGGTCACTTACAAAGAAAGTGAAAAGAAGTGATGAAGTATATTTCAGGTACAGTGACAGAACATGCTTCTTGCTGTTTATGTTTAATGACACTCTGTCTTTAACTGCCGTTAGAATAAACTAACCGTGTAATCTGTGTAATCTTTTCTTTTCAGTGTCCAGCGGTATGCCATGGACAATACAGGACCAGTTAGCAGAATGATTTTATTGTTGTTTATTGTGTCTTCAAGGGATTTGTTGATGGCAATAAAAAGATAAAGTAACACCAGCCTTATCCTTTGATCTTGTTATGGTGGCCTGTATCTGTTTGAAGTGCAAGTACACAGAAAAGAAATGTTCACTGTTAGTGAAACAGAAACCTGGCTTGTGGTTAACATATTGTTCCCAATCTTTTTCTTTTTCACTGACTGTGGGTTTTCACACATGTACGCCAGAAGGCAAGGTTCCAGTAACAGTAGAATGCTAAAGTAAAGAAGAAGTACCACTAAGAAGCTGAATAATACCTACAAGTCCAGGGCAGGCCCCGTGCTGTTGTTTTTTTGTCTGTTATTGAAATACTGTTAACTCTGCCCATTCTAGTTCCAGCGACAGTCTACAGAGGGGACCTCTTACCTGTTGTTTGCCCTGGCCATGATGGGCAATGGGACGTATGGGTTGAGTGTCATTGTGGTCCTACCTGCACTGAGGGGCTCCAAACAGACGTTCATCATCAAACATCTGGCCTGGCTCATTGGCAGCCTGGGAGTCCTCATACTTGACTTCTTTGTATCCTTTAAATCAAAAGTCCAGCCACAAGCTGTTTGTACCAAGCCCATCATATGTTCTAATAGCACCTGCTACAAGTTTAAATTCTCACTGTAATTCCAGTGTAGCTGTCTGAATACTTGCTCACAGCCTAAACTTTTATTTGAAGCCATATTCAGGCATAAATGTTGCTTGTAACGTCATGGCACATTGTTGTTGTCCTTGCATTGTCTTTGTGTTGAATGATCTCTGTATTTACCACAGATGTGAATTTATTATACATATCACATGAGCAAATCATGAATTGCATCAGCACAGTGCAACTTAATGACATAGGAGGCAGCCATTTGAGGCAATTAAGTATTTATTTACTGTTTGCATGCATCGGTGTGTACTTTATAGAACCTTACATCCGTCTGAGATGGTAGTTATTTCATTTGGACAAAGGAATAGCTAGAAAGCTGCATTGATTATCTACTGGACTGAGTAACTATACTGACAAAAAGAGTAATACAATCATTTTCAGGTTAGAAAAAAATTAAAACCTCAGTAGTTGCCTGAGGAAAGAGTATCTTGTTCATGTTTCGGTATGGGCCTTAACCTTGTCAGGTGACTGCCCAGTTCGTCATGTACAGGAAGAACAACTCTGCTAAAAGCAGTATGCTACTCAGAGTCCCAGAGGTGGAGCCACTTCTGTGTGAGGAAGAAGAACTGTCCTTGTTATAGGACACAAAATGGACAACAACTTGGACCACTTAGTCAAGAGAGGAGCGGTTACTCTGCACTTTGTTTTTCACCATTTTTTGGGTTCTTTTTGATTATTGATTTATTCATAATACATTGAGAAAACAGAGACATTGCAGAAGCATTTTGTAAATATGGGAACCAATGGAGCCAGCAGGTAATTCAAGTGCATCTTTGCAGTCTGATTTTTTGCTCTTAAAAAGACCCACAGTATTATCATCTCCTCTGTGCTTTACTGTACATGTAAGATGAGGTCAAGACATTTTTCTTAACACTGGAGAGTAAGTTAGATTAAACACCACTTAAGAGACATTTCACGGTGTCTCTTCAGGCAGCCGTGTCGGCATCACTCTAGTCTCTTTCTGGTTATGAGCACTGTTGTTTTTGATTAATTATTCCACCGGGATTTCCTGACTTCATTTTGAATGCAATAACTGTATTTTTATTTGCCACTGGGGAGCACACACACTCAGAGGAGGAAGCTTTATGCCAGATGTCTTCACAAAATACAAGCTTTATGGAAGAACCAAGTGCCTGTTACATTTCCACATTTTTGACAGGGTAAATACTGCTGTAGCGGATGGCAGTATTATATTAGGATGCAGGATTTAGTCTTTTTCTCACCGTCTTTGGTATTTTAGTGATATAGAATACAGAGTTTGTGTGAGCACAGTAATCGAGGAACCAACACTCATGTTTTAATGTGAAGTTGACAGATAGTTTGGTCTTCCTGGGTTCAATATCTGAACGATTAGCTGTTTTGCTAACAGGAATTTGTCATGAACAAAACATAAGATCACTAGACTCACAGTTTGCATGACATTACATAGACCGGATGTAAATGTCTGCAGAGGCCATGCCTCCACCTGAAAGATGTTCATTTGACTGCAGGTGTACCACGGCCTCATTGCTACTTCAAATGGATGATGCATTTCTCTGCTTTCCTTGAGAAATTATTTGTTTGTGCCTTTTTAAACTAATATAAATGCATTGTATATCCATTTCAAAACTAAATTATTTTAAAATTAAATTGAGTTAGATTTCTAAACTATTGACAGTGATTTATTTAAGTGACAGTTTTTTGTAGAAAATGCAGTGAAACCTTTTGAATAGCATTAACTGTTAAGTTTCTTTGTTACAGGATCCTCTTTCTTTTCCTGACATTCATTAAAGAAATGACTCTTTAATATTGTATTTAAGACAGATCTAAGAATAGGAACACTAATAGGATGTTATTGAAATACTTGTTAAAGTAATGAGCTTCACAATCCGTTTGCACATTTAATGTGTTTATACTCTGTCATCAGGTTTAAAGCAGAGAAGCTGCTCTTGTCAAATCAAATTTATTTATAAAACACCTCTCCCTTAATAGCTTCATTAAAGAATAACACAAAACAAATAGATGACAACAAGGGAGAGCAAGAACAAAACAGAACAAACAGTTGTCTTACTGATGAGCAGTTCATGTAAAGCAAATACTCGTTTAGATCATACAAAAAACTAATATCTGCTCAACGTTGTGCCAAATTTTCAATATTTATGTGGGGTTGTCACTGTTTTACCTATTCAGCTATGTAACTAAAGCACTTGCAGAGATCTGCAGCTTTCTCTACCTCATTGTAATGTGAAAATGATTTATTTCTCCCAGTGTGCATGATGAGCTTCTAACTGGAGCACAGTGCTTCGTGTGTGGGAAAATTAATTGGGTATTGCATTTAAAGATGGGACTATTGAAATTGAAATATAAAATTTATTTGGTTACATCTAAACTACCATGTTTCCAAAAATAACAGTTGATAAGTATATGTTGGTCATTATTACCACAAAAAACCGAGCAACATGACTGACCTTTTTTCTGTTCGTAGCCAATCAGGTGATACAATAATGTGAATTTATGTAGATATTGGGGGATTTGGTCTAGCTTTATTTACAAAAAAATTTTTACCAGTAAATGTAGTTTTTACAAATTATTTTTATATTGCACGATTTATACTTTGATCCCTTCTCATTTCCTTTTAAATGAGTCTGATCTACTTTTTCAGTCTAGCACAAAAAAGTACCTGTTTATTGTATATATTATCTCTCTATACTGTAGAACATGTATTATTTATGACTATAGTTTTTACTTTAAATGTGTCACTGTATTGTTAATATGTATTTATTTTCTTTAAACACAACATTTCATTATTGTCAGATGCATTTAAGTTATATTGTAATTCTGTGCTCTGTGCCAGGATATGTTTACTTATATTGTCATCTGATAATAACTATAGAAAACATGGTCATTAACTGTATGCATATTGTACAAAACTTGAATAAACTGCAGTGTATCTTCAGCTGTTTGAGTTGATTTGATGAGAAGGAAAAGAGAACATGGTCATGCAAACGTAATACATTTTTGATGAACAATTTCCACAAAAATTAATCTGTACTGAGCATACGTACGTTTATTTACTTTATCATAATTATGATTTTATGTCTTATATGCACCCAAAGTTGTAATGGGTAAATAATTATTCTGAAGGGAGAAGTGTAACCAAATATTAAATGACTTGTATGCTGGGTTGTACTGTGACTTTTCAGTACGTTCCTAATGCCATAATTATTTAATTTCAATAAGAATAACTATCTGAAGTTAACATGTAATCTGTAAAAGGTTCTTTTGGCTCTGGTGTGTGACTCAAAGCTCCTGTGGGTTCACACACTGTGTTCATGTCTATAATACTCCTGTAGGTATTCTGTAGCTTTGATTACACACTATTTGCGCAGCATCTTAAGATATTATCATAGGATTACAACAGGTCGTTGTAATGGGAAAACTACAAGTCTCCAAACTCTCCACCCTCTCATTCCCAGCCACTTTTTGATCGAGCTCTCTGGCGTCCAATTGATTAAATGTGTGCCTCTGAGGGCGGGAGTAGTGAAATTTATGGCTGCCCGGAGGAGGGACTTCCTTTAGAGTTGCAGTTGGATGGCAGCAGGCAGCTGCTGGGCTGACACGTAACTAAAGTTAAAGGTGCTATGGAGGCCGCGTCGGGGACTTGAGCGTTTACTTTTTCCATGATCTTCTTTGAATTGCGTCGGAAAAGCGAAAGTCTGGAAAGGTAAAAGAGAACGCTAACGGGAGTCGTCAGCCTCGGTTAGTCGCGCATTTCAGCAGCGCACAGCCGGAGTTTGACGTGAAGTCAAGCGAAAATCTGAGCGGCTACTTTGAAGTTACAGGGGAGAGTCGTGAATGGATGGTGCTATGCTAAAATAATGTACACCGAGGCAAATATTAGCGTTTATTTTTTCTGCCTGGAAATGCTCGGGGAGTGAGGGGAGGGAGGGGGCGGCTTCTTCAGTCTTCACCGGGAGGTAAAAAAGTTGAGTCGGAAGTTTCCAGCAGCAGAGACGGGGCTTTCTCGCGCAGACAGCGGGGAGGGGTGCGGGTCCAACATGGGAAACGGGGTGTGCTCCCGGAGGCAGCGGAGGATCTTCCAGTGTCTCCTGCTGCTCACGGTGGTCTGCGGGATGTTGTACGGGGGAATGATATCGTATGAGATGCACAAACAGCTCAAGAGGACGGAGGCGATGGCACTCAAGTACCAGCAACATCAAGAGTCACTCTCGGCTCAGCTCCAAGGTAAACACAGTGATAGTGAGGTGATTGACTGTTGTTCAGGTGCCAGAGAAGCGTGAGAACTGGCTTCTTTTGAATGTGACTAATGTCAGGCCAGACTAATAAAACTGCAATTTTATTAGTCGCTATCAAACGCCTATCCCCTTAAAATAAACCAGAGGACTTAATTCAATTCATTACGAAACACAGATCAGTTCGGCTTCCTGTCAGCACTGTTGGCACCTTAAAACGCAAACCTTTTAACGTTTTGTTGTGTGTGTTTCTGTGTTAGAATAAAGCCTTAATTGTTAAGTGTGTGTGTCAAATGCAAAAATAGAAGAAACAGTGTGTCTGACCTAACTGGACTGTAGCTATACTGTAGCCAGGCACTGATTTACCAAGTGCCTGTCCTTGACCTTTGACCCTAGGTGGCTTTCTAATCTTGTGATAAACCAGGTAATGGTCTGAGCAGATTGGGCTTTAAAGTTCAACAGAAGGGTTCATGTGGTTGGTCAGCTCTGTGTCCTGCAGTCCACTGTAAAGTGTGAAATTAGAGCCCTCAGTCCTCATGAGTGAGGTTTACTGCAGACTGGAGGCTGTGACACACACACACACACACACACACACACACACACACACACACACACACACCTGGTTGTAGTCGCTGTGTCCCCAGGCTCACCTCAACAGTATACAGATTAGTAGGCTATACTTTAAAGTGACGAGGTCAGCCAGCACATCTGCTTCTGCCAGCCACAGCTGGAGAAACAGAGGAGGGAAAGGGAACACTGACGAGGCATAATGTAACATACAGGTTGAACTTTTTAAAAGTCTTTAAATGGTTTAGCTACCACCCTGATAATGTGAGTGGTTCAGCACACTGCCGTGACCCTACTGAACATGGTATTGTTTTGGTTTTAATCTTGCCATTAGTCTTTGTTAAAGAGTTTTGTATTATCTTGATAGTGGCTGTGTTGTTACAGAGGACGGAATATAAATCGTTTTCAGTGTAGACATCTTATTCAAACACCTGTTCTTGATTAAATACCCAATCAGTAATTTGACCAACATATGACAATAAGCATTTAACCCTATTACTGCATCATTAAACATGAATAGCTAACAGTAAGTTGTGTATATATAAAAAACATATTGAAAGTTGCTCATGTTCCAGTCCTTTTATTTTAAATTCTGATGTTGGATCAACCAATTTATTTGTACTTAGATTAGTGTGTGTTTGTGGTTACACATCAAAATGTGATGTGGTTGTTAAGCTTAGTTGGCATAGAGCCAGCAGTTATTTAGTAACAGCCAAGAAACATAATAACTTCCAGTCAAACCACAACATCAACAGTCAAAAATCCATAAATATTGACTAATCTGTTTGCTTTATTGCCATTTGTGGAAGATAGGAACACACACACACACACACACATACACACACACACACACACACACACACAGACACACACACACACACACACACACACAGACACACACACACACACACACACACACAGACACACACACACACACACACACACACAGACACACACACACACACACACACACACTGATCTACAGTATAATCCCCTTTATTACTAGCAGCATGTTTTAAACACCTAACTTCAGGAACTTCTTACACAAAGCAGCTCTACAAAAGATCTAACCGTCTTGTCCTACCCTCTCTGATTTACTCCCTCCCTATAAAAGCACTTAAACGCACTCTGCTGTGCGGACAGGATGTGAGGTTTTGTGTCGTGCCATTATGCCAGGCAGAACACTCACTGCTATATGGCTTCATCTATTCAAAACAAAGTTTGTGCCCACATCAGAGAGTCAAAGAGAGTGTCAGGGTTTGAGCTAAGACTCTGGACCTGATAATTGAATGCAGCCTTTGATCCACCTAACCAGCAGTTATCTCCCCCCACCATCCACAGCTTGGGTCCAGCAGACTTACCGTACTGTTGCCCATAAACCTTTACACATAAGATGTGTGTAAAAGTGTATCCATGCACATTGATTTAGGCCTTTGTTTGTTTCATTGTCTAGTGAAGTAATCTGTGACAAATGTGCGCTTGTAAACAGTAAATTTGATTTTATAAGGTGTCATGAATAGCAGTGGCTTTCCAAGTAGGCAGCTTTATATGAGAAATGTGAGATTTTCCTCTCATTCTTTTTATTATGTCAACTTCTACTTAAACAAAGCTAGCTCAGTAGTGTCTTTTAGTCAGTTTCAGGTCGATGTTATACAAATGGGTTCAATTTCATTTTTTCAGAAGATGCAGTAAATCTGATATATCCAGAAACAGAGAGCGTTGCAGTAGAATTTGACAGTTCAAAGAAAGCGATATTGCTCAACTCCATTTGCATCGTTCAGTCTGTGCACCACACCCCTTCTCTCATTGTGAAGCAATGGGTCCTTCAACCAATCACAGGGTTCAGGCCACTCCAGATTCTGTCCTATATTTAGAGGTGGGCCATAGCTTGGGGGCTGTATTGATTCTCTGTTGCCCACCATAACCACAGGCTGGCAGTTGTTAGTCATTTAAAAGCATCAACTGGCACTTTGTGGTTATGCCTGCACTCTGAGAAATGTGTCCCTGTGATTTAACACCCATTCACCCCCTCACACAATCACACACATATCAGTGTTTCTATGCCATTTTCAAAAACATTGATAAAACAGAAAATGAGCGCTGTAAAATGTTTCACATCGCCAACAGTTGTCACCTGCTGTTTATTATAATGAATGCTCTCGTCGCAACCCATGACAAACGGGAGTAAACACTTTTGTTGTTTGAGTTAGAGATGCAAATTATCCCTGGATTAAACAGAAGTATTTGACCCGATTTGGGTTTTTGTATCTCCTGATTAAAAATGAAAAGGTTAGATTTGTGTCATGCAAAGTGCATTCTAAATATGAATGCCAAAGAAATGAACAATAAAAATGCAAGGCATGACTTGAATCCAAAATAAATCAAGTCACAACAGAACACACCGCTGTCTACGTTCAAAGTATATGTGAATATTAGATTAGTAAATAGGTAAAATCTAGTCTTTTATTTCAAAATTTTGTTAGTGGGATTTTGTGAGATCAATGGGCTCAGAGGGACTGGCCTTAGCATACAGAACTCTTCATACCACTTCTCTAGGGGTCTCAAATGTCCGGATCTTTCTGTCCTTCAAACTTTATCTTGAACTCCATTATTTTGGTCAATGAGGAGGTGAATTTGTCACCAAGTTCCCACCTGTCTGAGGTTTCTCAGATTAACTGAGTTACAATTTCAGGGAGAAAGACTCAACACCACTCAGGCCACCTTTTTAGTCTAGTTTACACATGTTTAAATATGTAATTACCGGGTATAAAGGTACCTGTGTGGGGGCTGTGTTTACAAGTAGGAGGTTGGAGGAAAGCTGACACAGGAGGAGGAAGTTTGAAACCCTTAATATGTTTCGGTAGAAGCTTTGTGCAAGCTTGCTCTGCCTGCTCCTATGAGTGAAAGATAAAAATAAAGTAACTGTGATTACTATGAGAAACTCAGGAATGTTGACCTTGATATGTACATATTGTAGTAGGATTTGAGCTGTAGTGCAATGAAAGCTGTGAAGTAAACTCACAAAAACATTGATTTGTCAATCTCGCTGGAATTTTAAGAATATACATATTATGTTTATATGACCAAATATGTGATCCTGACTCAGATCATGAGGTTTTACAAGTTTTTCTGGCCCGGTGCAGGGTATGACCTAGATGTGGAGAGGATTGAGTCAGATTACCTGATGAAAACACTAAACATTACAGTGTACACACTTTAAGCTCTGTGATCAACCAGGCAAAATGAATACACAAGCCCCAAAGGAACCATGTACACAACACCTTCTGCATTACTTGAGTAAGTTAAGATCTGTATTGACTCTCACTTCCTTCTAAATTGAACCGGACCTCTGTGTGTGTGCTCAGTGGTGCGGTGGGAGTGTGAGTGAGAACACACACAAACACAGCACAGACAAAAACCCGCAGCCCATTTCCACCCGCGATTGATAGTATTCACTGTCCACAACTCTAACCGATCCAATCTTCTCCACATCTAAACCAGTAGGCCAGTAAAGGTCACCACCGTAGAGAACTCTGTTGTTCTCGCTCTGACGATGCACTTAAACTGAACTGTAAGGGAAATGTTTCAGTGCTCTGAGGGGAAAAACTTCAAACAATAAATGTTCCTTCCCGTGCTCTTTGAGGTCCGGTTTGTGTGTGTGGAAGCGTTTCATTTGTGGGAACGGTCGACCCTGAGACAGCAACAAGTGGTGGTCTTTGCCTCTGGATATTTGTAGTTACATTGGTCGGATGTTACTTTGAGCTGGGTTGAAAAAAATTTTTACCTCCACCAAGGAGATGATGTTTTCGCCTGTGTCTGTTTGTTTGTTTGTCAGCAGTAAACGCAATAAATATTAAATTCTGGTGCGGATCCGGTTAAAGGGGCAGATACAGGAATATTTGACCACTTTCCTCAACATTGCGAGATAGGGCGTTGTTGTCACATTTCGCCTTAGTGGATGTAAAGGAAAGAAAAGGAGAAAGGAAGTAAATGAACATGCATTTTAATGTCTTTAACTAAATTTGCAATTAATTTATTCTTCTCTCTTAATCTTTATCCTTGTTATGTTTATGTGAAGCAAATTGAGTTTCTAAATGAAACATTATGTTAATATTGAATTTGCCTTGTAGCAATATTAGTGAGTTTCAATAACTCAGAAGCACATTCAGATGACATCCCTTTTTTAGACTGTAGCTTCTTTGTAGCTGTTGCCCAACTTGTTCGTGTTGTCCCCTAGAGAGAGGGTGTGTGTGTGGTGTGGTATGAGCTGAGCTGAGCAGCATGGCCTCATCTTTGGCACAACTGAGAGGGTACAGAGCTTGCAACAAGCAGAATAAAACCTCCCTAATCTGATGTGGCTCAACGTCCATCTGATTAAGCTCAGAGAAAAGAAAGAATTTAGAAAGACAGTTCTTTGGAGTCTGTTGGATTTCAGCCAAGTTATCAACATAAAGTTCAAACGTCATGTTATTTTCCAGTGTTATATCAGTAAACAACTAGTGCAGTTGGTTGCATGAATTCAATGAAATTACTTTTATTTGCCACACAGCACAGTGTGCAAAAATAGTAAGTGCGGCAATATAAACTTTATATGAATGACATCAGGTAATAAACACTGAAGGCACTGAAAGGCAGCATCTTTCTATATACAAAAGAGCAGACATTGACATAAAACATACACACACGTTCACTTAATGCAACATAAAGTGCAGTACATTGGAAATACCCATTTATGGCAACACCCGGGTGCAGACAATAACGAATGTTGACGACGGTAGTGACAGCATTGGTGTCGCGGGAGAAAAAAAACACAGTGTCACCAGATAGGGCAGTTTGTCCGTGAAGGTCAGATTGAGTTAACAAAGCTGTGGCGTCACTGTTTGTTAAACAAAATCCCTTATTATAATGTGCCATTGTTGAACCGAGCTAATTTGCTTTAAACCAGATGAAGCGAGAGAGACATTTTCCACGTTATTAGACACTAAAATGTTTCCATTAAATAAGCACCAAGCTATTTAATCAGTTTGAATTTAATGTTTGCCCCGTATTAGCTTGAGTAGCCATTAGTTGCTTTATTGCACCTTTTAATACCAAGTCTGTGTCTCACCCTCTTATTGTGGTTTGTGTGTTTCCATGACCGTCTCTTTCCCTTCAGTCTCTCCTGGTTTGTCTGTTTATGTCTGTCCTCTTTGTGGCCGCCTCACTGCTGTGAGCTTCCCTCTGCTTCACTCTCCATTTCATTTTTACTTATTCTCTGTGCCTACATCTGCTTCTCTCTCCTACAAGCTTTTACTCTTCTTCCACTCATGAAATTATTACAAGATTGTTCTGTATAGTTAACAGTTTATCCTGGAATCTGTTGAGTTGGCACTTAAAGGGAAAAATAGTCACATCATCAGTTTGACTGCCCAAATTGCCCAAGGCGGGAGAGAGAAAATGTAAGAGACTGGAAGAAGTGATGACCTAGTAGTCATGGTCCAAGTATTTTTTTTATTTTTTTTTAAGATGGATGAATGACAGGTTGCATCAAAACCACAATAAGGGATCAGAGCCAAATTATTTTAACATGAGAGATTGTTCATAACCTCATTTCATTTGTTCAAGAAGTGTATTAAGGGGACAGAGCATGTTTCTTACCAAAGTGTTGATGGGAGTTACTGTTATTGACACAAAGTTACAAAATGCTTCACATAAAATAATAAAACCAAAGACTTGAATGACGCTTGGCTCATAAAATCTTATTGGGTCCATGTAGTAAATGCTGTGTGATTACTATGTAGTGTTCATAATGATTTGTTTAAATGTGAATATTACTTGCCAATTTTGAATGTATAAAGTATGACTAGTGTAACACGCAGGAAGTAGATCAAATACTAAATATGTAGGTTAAAAATGTCTTATCACCAGAAAGCATTTGCAGATCCAGTACAGTAATACTACGTCAGTAAAACTGCACTTGAAGAGCAGAAAGGGTTTTAAAACAACGTTAGTCACAAATGCACAACTGAACTGTGTCATAAGCCTCTACAGACCGAGTGCAGAGAAGTGGACGTGTGGAAGAGATGAGTAGCCTCCGGTTACAATCTGGGGAATAAAAGCTCAATATGAATGATGAAAACTAAATTTGCATTTGACTCAGGAAAAATGTGTTTAAATAAAAAAAAAAAAGATTTAAAATCAGTAATATGTTTATTCACTTTTAAGCCATTATATTCAATTTTAAATTCAAATGCTGTCTCCTCATCTCCTTTAAGCTTCTTCTTTTGTGTTTGGTGGTTGTTACTTGAATCTCCCCTCTGTCACAATACACACAAACACAACAAAGTGTGTTTTTGTAGATTATTTAGGCTCAGGTCTGTTTTGAAGCTATCCGAAAGAACAGAAGCAGTGAAGTGCAGGGCATCTGAATGGAACAAGTTGAGAAAAAAGAGCAAAAAGGACGTGCAGCTTGCGAACCTGCCATCATGTTTATTCATTTGTTGCATCGTTTGTGTGTGTAACTGTCTGTTGTATAAGCTTTGGATGCACTTTTCTGTATCATCTCCATCCTGTAGTCTGCCGCTTCTGTTAAACTAAGTCCCCACAGGGATTATTTCCTTTTCAGTTAATCTTGAATGAAAAATGGAGGGGAATAAAAGAGGAATCTGGTGAGAAAGATTTTGGACAGGGCAGAGATTAGAATTGTGTCTGGGCAGACAATGAAGATGAAGGAGCAATGGAGACCAAGAATTATGTTAATTTACTTGATGTATTTTCATTGAATGAAAGTGAATCATACTTTAAAAAACCTCTTAGACACAGCCCACCAGGCATATAAGCAGCAGTAAACAAACTAGAAGTATTTGTAAATACTTTTAGACCACCAGACTTGTGAGGAATACCACAGCTTTCTGTTGATGGAGTGGCCGTCGTGTCCTGAGATCACAGTGTGGTTGAATAAATATCACACCTGGCTCTTGTATCAGCAATAAAATCCATACCTTCTCTCTGCCTGCCTCTCTAAAAGTGAACATTTTAGGCATTTGTGAGTGCATGTGTTTTCTGCAGTGTACATGTTTGTGTTACATCTCTCTTTTTCATTACTTGACTTTCCACCTGGCACAAACAGAGGCCTATACACTCACTAAACCTTTGGATCTCCTCTCTCTCCACCTCCCTCCTTTTATTTATCCCCTCTCTTTCCCTCCATCTGTGTTTTATATGTGAAGTGGTGTACGAGCATCGCTCCAGGTTGGAGAAGTCTCTGCAGAAGGAGAGGTTAGAGCACAAAAAGGCCAAAGAAGGTGAGAAAAATAACATCTACACTCAATTCTGACTCATGAGGTGCAGTATATGTACATTCAAAGGAGCTTTGGGAAATTCATATTTCACACTGCATATCATTTGGTGGTAGAACAAATATTAGATTGTATTAAATACTTACAAGAATATTTTCATCAGAGATTGCATGTGTAAATGAACTTGAATGTATTATGTCCTTGAGTTGTTACCCACGTTGAATACACCTCCTGCAACATCATTTTCCCTTACATTGGTTAGAATTAAATTCATCATCAAAAAAAAATAAAACAAGACTGATCTGTTCTGATTTCTAGATTATCTGGTTTACAAACTTGAAGCACAACAGTCACTAAACAAGGAGAAGGTATGTTATAATGTATCTTTGAACTTATCTTTACAGATTGTTTGATCTGCTCCTCATCAAGCATTTACAACTTTTCTGTGTGTGTTGCTTTGTTGTCGAGAAGTGCTACGCAAATAGTACTGCTGTAACTGACACTACCAGCTCCAGCTGATCTCTTCACCAATATCTGTTGTTAAGCTAACCGGAAGCCTGGACCACAAAGTCGCTGAGTTTTGTAACCTTTTGTCTTTATGCTGAAATAGCAAGACTCCAGCAGCAGATTCAACTCTTTACAAGTGCAGCATCAGATGTTAAAGGTATGGATGATATTAGTCCTAACACACACACACACACACACACACTTGTGCTTACCATGCAGGTTTCTTTATTCTTGTCATAAACACAGACACAGGCATTCTCATATTCTTCCTATCGTTTGTTTGAACACACTCTCACCCTGACCTGATTGCACTACATCCTTCCTCCTTTTGGTGTAAAGTTTATACGTGTGTGGGGGGAGGGACAGTTTTTCATTGATGAAGCTTATTACAATGAGGAAAAACATTTGATGACAGTAGTTTTTTGTCTCTTCTGTCAGAACCAGCACGATGATCTGAAGAAGCAGTATTACGATCTGCAGGAGCAGCACCAAGTGCAGGGCGAGGACCACGGCCGGCTGCTGGATGAACACAGAGAGCGCTACGAGAAGCTGCAGCAAGCCAAAGACGTGGAAGTTACCCAACTCAAAGGTGCAGATTTTTGAAGCTTTTTTTTTAACACTTACTCTGTCTCCATCTTCTGACTTTGTGAAATACTGCATGTCTTTTGCCAGGTATAAACATTTTATGTGCAGACTTTTAGATGTAGAAAAAAATGTTGTATTTTACCGTTCAATATGTGGTTAAACTCATCCTATGCTCCAAGCTTATTTACTTAAAACAGATGAATTCCATTTGCCATTTTACTATAAGATATTTATACACAAATGGGACAAGGGTTTGTAACATTAGTCAGAAGGAGAGAAAAAAAAAGAAACATGAAAATATACAAGTGGTTCTCATCATCTTTGCAAATGCTTTGCAGTTTCCTGTCCTTGTTTCATGTGTTTCCTGTTTAGTTGCATGTTCACCGTGACTGTTTTTTCTGTGTTTAATTGCAGAGAATGTATATAACCTGAGGGAGGAAAATAAGCAGCTGAGGAAAGCCCACCATGACATTCATATACAGCTACAAGATGCACGGGTGAGAACAGATTTTTTTAGTCTTTTTTTTTTTTTTTTAATTAAAAAGCTTTACATAAAAACAAATGGCTCATTCCTGCTCTTTGGTTGCACTTGTGTGTTCAGGTTCAGCATCAGGACCTGAAGGCAAGCCACGACCAGCTGGCACTGACACTAGAGGACCACAAGAGTGCGCTGGCTGCAGCTCAGGTAGGACGGCAGCAAACAGACGCAGCTTCATTGTTCACTGCAGTCGGTGAATACAGCAGCTGATTGATGCTGAATATGTGGTTGCTTCACAGAGAGATGATTTGACACAGAGTTAGTCACATTGACAGATAAGAGATTTGTGTTATCATTTAGCATGTTAGCAGAGAAGCTACAGAGCCCAGGACAGTATAAATGGAATAAAAAGACTCGGTGTTAAGGAGGGTGTGTTGCTGTTGTACTCATCTGATTGAACCTTTTTATTTATCAAAACTAATGAGGAATTAATGAGCTGATGAAAAGGGAGGTCATACGGGAAAACTGAAGATAAAGTTCTGTAGCCAGCATGTTCCCAGAGCAACTAAAACATCCGCTCCTCTGCTCTGCATTCCTCTCAGCCTGACTGTAACCTTTACTTTGACCTTCTCAGTACAGCTGAAATGTTTATTGCAGTAAACTGCATAATCCCAAGCAGACGGGGAAAAAAAGATGGCCGAAAAACGTGTTGCTTGTTTTGTTTTTTTGGATGATTAGTCCAGATGTTGCTGTTTCTCCTTGAAAATGACCTCTGAAGTACCTCAGTGGTTTATTGAATCTGCAGTACTCTGCTGATTTGTTCGAAATGCTTTCCTCCTTCTCGTCTGCATTTATGGATAGTAGCTCACTCCTCTCTTTTTCGCTCTCTCTTTCTGTCTGTCAGTCTGTCTGTCTGCATTTGCTAATTGGTTTTAAAGCCTGTCCTGCTCTTCATCAGTGATTCTAGTTGGACAAACACACACACACACACACACACACACACACACACACACACACACACACACACACACACACACACACACATCACACACAAAACGCTTTCCTTCACTCCAGGGGGTTTGGTTTAGTCAGGGCTGTCAGAGCAGTACATCTAAAGCACGTTGCAGCCAATCAGCCAGAAAGATATAATGGAGGGACTGGAGCGAGACAAACAGAGAGGGCAGGAATTTAGAAAGAATTCTTAGAATTTAACCCTCTGGCCTGTTTTCAAAGTGTGTGTGTTTGTACTGTATAATAGAATGGTGTCATTTAATGGTATGTTGGCATAGACTGGATGGTTTGTTAGAAAAGAAACAATTTTTTTTGCCTCAGGAGAATATATTGATACTTTTTCAACATACAGTATTTAAATCTGTATTTAGGGGCTGGGTCTCAAACCTCAAAAGTTTTCTGGTAGCAACTAAATGTCCAGCAATATTGTTAAAAGTCTTTTGGATGGGTGTAGCTCAGTCCTTTAACTGACCAAGATGTTTCGGCAGCACAGACAAAATTGTCAGGTGCTGAAAGATGCCGCGTCCAGTGTCTGGTCACATTTGTAGTCTTGTTCGCTTGTTCTTTAACCAGATATTTTCCAGTTTTAAATCATAGTTTAAACTGGACTTGACACCTGTTTGATTTGGATAATATTTAACTTTTAAGAAGTTTGTTTTCTTTTTAATATAGAAAAACATTTTGTGAAATATTTCTTAAAATGCCAAATCAGTGAAAGTTTTATTGTTTGGTGTGTATATTGTTCCCTTTAGGTGCAGGTGGATGAATACAAGCAGCTGAAGGACTCTCTGAACAGGGTGCCCAATCTGAGACAGCCTGAGCAAAACCCTGCTCCTCAGCAGCCGCAAGCTCCTGCTGCCGCCATAGCTCCTGAATCCCATGTCCATAACGCCCAGGACGCTATGATACTGGAACAGCCACATGAAGGTGACCCAGCCCGAGAAGGTCACCAGGCTCACCAGGAGTCCAGGGTAATGGGAGATTCTGTGGGATCCCTTTACTATCAAGACCATATGCACACAGCAAATATGAAAATGATTTCTCTTGTTGCTGTCTTCTCAGTTGGACCACCTAGTAGAGGAGGCGCATGCCCCGTCCAACATCAAGTCCCATCCCACCGTATCCCAAAACACCGTGTCAGAGAAAGAGGAAGAGGATGGAGAGGGAGAGGCAGAGAGGAGGAGGGAGCTGGCAGAGGAGGAGATGGCTCAAGCAGGACAGCCTCAGAAGCTGGAGGAGGACCCGGACCAACCACAGGATGAGCAGCAGGAGGAGGAGGGAGAGGAGCCAGAACAGGAACAGCCGGATGAGAACGCACTGGACCGTCAGAGACGCCAGCCACAACCGGTCAGCACTTTTCTGTCTTATCTACAACAGGGTTAAAATTGGCCTTGAACTAACTTAGGTTTCCTGTATCTCATTTGACTATTACTAGTTTAGAGTGACTGTTATGTCATTTAAAACTTTAACATAAGAAACCTTTTAATCAGGACATGCAGCTGCAGCACGAGGCACACGCCCAGGTGGCGCATGTGAAGTCGGCCTACGAGCAGCAGCAGGAGCAGCAGCGCCTGGAGGCTCAGAGGGCCGAGGAGCGCAGGCAGATCCAGATGCGACAGGAGGCCCTGCAGGCGCAGAGGGAGAGGGTGCTGAAAGAGAGAGAGCAGAGGCTGAAGGAGGAGCAGGAGAGAGAGCAGCAGCAGCACCGGGAGGCCGACAGACGGGAGCAGCTGATGAGAGAAGAACACCAAAGGTCAGATTTGAAATCGGTTGGAATCACTTAAAATCCGGTGCACAGGGAGTTTGCAGGAATTACAAAAGATAAGACGAACTGGGTGTGTACATACAGATGTGCAAACTGGAACAGTTCTACTACACAAATATATCTATAAAGTATCTTAGAGATCCAGCTAGATATGTACTGATAGCTCAGAAGAAGACTATTGAAAAAGAAACTGCAATGTGGCAAGCAGTAAATTTTTAAACACATGCTTTGTTTCTCAACATTAATAAATCTGTTTTGATGTGGCTTATAAAGCCTATGCCCTGCTGACTGGCCTGTTCTGTCATTGTTGTTATTAGGAAGAAGACAGAATATGAGAACATGGACAATGATATTGTTGAGGGAGAAGACGACCATCACACTGAAGATGAAGGTGAGAGAGACAGACTGCCAGGGGTCAACAGTCAGATACTTAAGAATGTTCATTATAGTAGCATATTCTTTGAAAGAAGGTTTCTCAGTGTCTGATGGTATTTGAAGAGCTCAGAGATGTGTGTGTGTGTGTGTGTGTGTGTGTGTGTGTGTGTGTGTGTGTGTGTGTGTGTGTGTGTGTGTGTGTGTGCGCATAAGCAGCTCATAAGCCACACGAGGATGAGGAGGAGGAGGAAAAACAAGAAGCAGATCACAGAGTGCCACCACATCAGCAGGTAACTCGCCATCCATCTATCCATTCATCCTGCTCACTCCATCTGTTAATCATCTGTCTATCCTTTCAGCTCATTCACTCACATTAACATTCACACCAGTGTATCATGCGTCATACATCCATTCAGAAATCCATTCATTCTGCCATCCAACCAGAAGTCTATTCTTTCATCCTCCATGCCAACTGCCTCACACTGGCATCATCACTTCATCTTCCTTCAATCCATCAATCAAACCAAGGATGTATTAATACACTAGAGTACACTAACTGTCCCAAGGAGCAGTTATTAATCCTCCACATTACAGTTTTATCTCTTGCTCTTATTCTAATGTCAATGCCTGTTACACAAATATCAACCCACTTATCCCATTAATTACAGTATCTCATCCTTTCTCTCTTCTCTTCCCGTGTTATTTTACCACGATCTCTACAGGGTGGTGTAGATGGTGAGCTGGACCCCGAGGACGACCCCAACAACCAGGGAGAGGATGAGTTTGAGGAGGCTGAGGACGAGCGGCCGCAACACAGGGTTGCAGGAGAGGAAGAGGTGGTGGTAGAAGAGGAAGAGGAGCCGGCAGCGCCGGCCCAGCACATAGACGCGCACCCCGGCCCTGAGCAACCTGCTGTAGAGGAGGAACTGGTGGTGAGTATGGGGTCAGGGAAGAATGAGAGAGCAACTAACCCTCTGGGTTAGTTTAATGAAGAGATCAGTAATAACCTGTACGGAGTGTTTTGAATATGTGTGTGTGTGTTTTGTGTGTGTTCAGATGGCTGGAAACCCAGATCAACAGGAGGACAACCTGGACGACCAGTACCAGGAGGAAGTGGAGGATGAGGTCTGTAATACACATGCTCAGATGCACATTTTACATACTGAGAGAAGAAGAAGAAGAAGAAGGGAAGAAATGACATGCAGGGGAGGCAGATTTAACACCAAACACTACACAAATATGAATAATATGTCCCACATTGTTTCAATCCACTGGGAAAACTTCAAGTTTCATTTTTCATCTGTAAAATCAGTCTACCATTGAACCCCTTTCACTTGTTATCCCTGTTCTAAAGGCCCAGGAGGACATAGCTGGTGGGCAGAAGAGAGAGGAGGAGGTGGAAGAGGAAGGAGAGGATCCATATAACGAGGAAAACATAGAACAGGTAGGTTCCTCTGTGGGGAACCAGTAAACTTTTCCTCCAAGCATTCACAGCTCTTCGGTACTGCATTTTATTCCCACATCCCAAACTGGTTATGATTTTTTTTAAAAAGCTTATTAAAAATTTACCTCCCAGTTGCCCAGGAGGTGGCTAGGAAATGCACTCACCCACCACCTCAGCAACTCGGGTGAAATGCCTGGTTTTGCTGTGCTTTCCCTACAAACATAATTAGCAGTGTGCATACTCATGCACACTACTCATACCGGACATACTCACTGCTCTGACATTTTTGCTGCACAGGGATTCACTTGTTTTAGTTCAAGTGTGATCGCATACCTGAGTTTTGTTCGGGTAACTTGAACCCAGCCTGTGCATGTGATGGTAAATGAGGGAGATCAGGTGGCGAGTCTATCGGGGTGTCAGGTTTCCACCTGGTTTGGATTATACAATTTGTCCTCAGAGGAAATCTGTTTGAACAGAGAAGCTCGCACACATTAGTGATATCTCCAAAATGTACAGACCTTATGAGGAACTAGCACTGTACCCTGCTGAAGTGTCCTTGAGCAAGATTCCCTGCTACTTTCTGTTCTGTAACTGACCCTAACTTCTGACCTCTTAGGGAGAGCGAGAGTAATTTATTTATATCCCCCCCCCCTCTTACTTGTGTTGCATACTCTGTCACCTGTTGAGTGAATGTACTTGTTTCTCTGTAATTTGAGCCCAGTGGAGCTTTTACTTCATTCAGCTTCATTCATGCACAGCTGTACAGTTGGTCTGTTCCAGTTGAACCTTTACACAAACACCTCAGCTCTCATATATTTACAACAGAATTAATTACAATCTTGTGTGTTACAGTCCTGTAGACAGATTAGCAGACAAAACATGGAGGCATGCAAACAGTCATTGTCCTGTTACAGAGTCACAAACCATAGATTTCTATCGGGGGATGTAAATGGATATGTAAAAACAGGATTCTGAGACTAATTAGTAAACATGAAGAAAAATAATATAATTTCAAATCTGGAGTTGTGTCAGTACACCTGTTGATGTCTAAAATGATCATCTTTAGTGTGAAAATCTATAATGTTGGATGTTCACAAGTTTGCATATGATGACCATTAAATCATTTTGTTTTCTGATTTTCTCCAGGATGAAGTAAAAAACCAGGAGGGACCAAGAAACAAGGGGCAACACAGACAAGACGCAGAGGATAATGAGGAAGAGAATTACGAAGAGGAAGAAGAGGAGGTAGAGGAGGATACAGCTGGTCAAGAGAAGGGAACCAATCGGAGGGCAGAGATGTAGGACAGATGCAGGCTTGAACCAGCTGCAGTGCCTTTTTGGCTGCCTGTAGAGCCTATCAGGTCTATCTTTCCCTTGTTTCTCAAAGGAATAAAAGCAGCCATTCATTCAGAATTCCAATTAGGAAAACTGGGATATTATGCCCGGAAGATGGGATGCTATTCCAAACACTGTGGGGTTGGAACTGGTCAGCTCACACTGTGGAAATGGACAGAATTTATAGGACGGAAATGGGATATATATACTGTTTTTTTTTTTTTTTTATTAATTTGCTTTTCTGCCTACTCGCACTTCTGCCTGATTGCCTGTCTAGCTCTGTTTTATTAACAGCAGACAGGCAGAGAATGTATTTTCTTTGTGTAAAGAAACCAAAATAAATTATGTTATTCTAATGTCCTCATGGTCAGGCCTTTATATGTATGTTTTTATCAAACAGTTGTATACTCTGTAGAGCTCAAATTTTAATTTACATCTTGCATTCCAATCGAACAAGTCGTTTTCTGTTATTTATTGTTCATTGTTACAACTCTGACAATCGTAAAAAGCCCCCCCCCCCCCTTGACTGAACTTGTTTGTCTCATAATGGCTTTCACCGGCTTCTTGAAGCTGATACACAGGAGCATTTTCACTGGATATTTCTGCAAATGTCAATCAAAGAGACATTTCTGGTGAAGCCGTTCTGTGCTGAAAGTGTCACTCTGACATGTGCCTTTCCATTCTTGGAAACCTCTTCTGGGTCTTACTTATTTTACATTTGGAAAAGCATTTCAATAGGACAGGAGAGATAAGAGCATGCCAGTGAACCTCTTGCATATTGCTTGAGCATAGCCTTAAAAAGAGGGCTATTTCATGTCGACTGCTGGTGTGAATTAAATTCACAAAAATGAATGCAATTTAATGCAACATCTTTAGTCTACTGTACAATGTATAGTAAAACAAATGCTGACAATTTGTACATTTTTCTGCCAGTTATATTTGATACAAAGAAGTGGGATTTTGATTGTATTGAAACATTTCTGTTACCTGAACGGTGAATGGAATAAAGAGGCTGAAGGATCTCAGGTAATTGTGATTGTGTTCTCTTAATTCTTCACTCCTTTTTGAAGATACAGTTTAAAGGTGAGTTTTTCCAGATGTTTCCTCAAGGTTTAGATTCAGGTTGTGGGCTATCTTTACTCATCCATCATACCTGTGTGGAAAAAAGACAGCTACAGCACTAATGTGATACTTCTCTGAGAGCACGTGGCTGGAGGCTAACACTTCATACTTATTTATAATTTGTTTGATTACATACATATTTATTGTTTGTAATTTTTGAGGTTTTCAAGATCAATACTTCAGATTTCAATTTCAAATTTGAGTGTTTCATTTACAATTTAGTTTTTCTTTTTTTAACTGAAATTTTATTGCTTTTCATATTATTACTCAGAGATTCAGAAGAAGCAGTTAGGATGCTCTGCTGCTGTTTGTTGCCTGACATGACTAATAAAGCAGAGAGCTGCACACATTCTTGACTTACAGCAAGCTCATAACTTGACTTAAGCTGTGTGCAACTCTTCTGTCAAGTCTATTTTCAAACAGAGACAAGATGATCATAAATATGTATCAAGCAGAAGGGGAAAAGATCATAAATATTCATCACTGAGTTCACATATCATGGATGCTCAGTTGTTCACATCTGCACTGCAAGCCACAAATGTTTCCAAGTATAAATCCTGCCAACTCTGTTCCTTATCTACCCTCTCTGGTTGAGAATGGAGAAGTGAGAGGATTGTGGGTGAACTCGTACGCATGGGAAATAAACCGACAAATCAGGATGAAATGAAAATCAAACGAGAGGGGGTTGACTGAGAAAGGCAATTACCTGTAATGAACAACATTTGTCCCCAACACAGTCTCAATCAAATCACCAATCCTCCTTAGTCTCTCTTTCAGTCTCAGCCCCTATCATCCCGGTGCTTTCTCTCCATTTCTTCCCTCTCTGTCTCTCACTGCGTCTCCGTCTCTCTCTATTTCTGCCCAGCATCCCACAGGGATGCTGAAGGAGTATGGGAGTAACAGGTGTCTCATTACTGTGCTAATAGCAGGCCACAGGGAGGCACACACACACACACACACACACACACGCACACACACACGCACACACACACATGCACATTTTGACAGTGACAAGCAATGGCAGAGATGATAACTCCTCCACATTCCTCACATTTTCACGCTCTCTCAGTCATCACTTCATGGGTGAATTACCAAGCATGAATAATTTTAACATGACGATTGCCTACAGCCGGAGTCTATCTTGAGACGCATGCCCACACGACTGCCACCGATTCTCAAAACCTTCCATTTAACACCAGAGCAAGATTTACTTGAAAGCTGAAGCTCCAAGCTATGAAAAGATGTCCTCCCCACCACCCCCACCCCCCACAATTTTTGGGAAATCAACTCAAACTCCTCTTCCATCGCAGCGTTAAAATGTGCTGCAAAGATAACTGATAACATCTTGAAACCATCAGGTAAAGACACCAGCTTCTCTGCTTAACCTGGATCGTGTTTGCAGTACATAAGGATCCAGTGAGCTCATTATACTGTTTCTCTGCAGCAGTAATGATCTCTCATTCATCAGCCGGAGACTTTCTCTATCTCCACACACACACACACACACACACACACACACGCACGCACACCACACAAATAACACGCAATTGCACAAAACAATCTTCCACACTTAAACGAATCCCAATGAGGCATGTAACTGGTAGTTTGTGCCTGGCTGTATGCTTGTTAGAGAGATATCGGCTGCTTAAATTGTGTTTCTCCGCATTACTGTGAGGAAAGAGAAGGCACGTGCTGCTTGTGTGTTTGTGTGCCCCAGTTCTTACTTGATACGTGTGTACTATATATGCTTGGGTGCCTGTATGGCAGTATTCATACTTGTGTTTTGCGATATCAGATAACAAAGTGTGTTTATGTTTCAGGTGCAGGCTGAAAATGAAACCATTATCAAAGGATAATACACTGCTGCAACGTATGAATAAATCAGCTCCAGCTTACAGGAGGGGGCAATGTCTCTGTGTAACCCCTGCAACACTACTTTATGTATTACAGTTTGTATCTTTTATCCAAAGCACTTTATAGTACCAAGAATATACACAGTACTGGGAATTAAATCCTGAAAGTGTGAGTGCTTTGCAATCTACCAAGGATTACTCTTTGTGAATATGTTTTGTGTGTGTGTGTTCGTGTGACCTGCTGCATGGCATGAGGCTCACGGGTCATTACCCAGTCAGTCAGAGTACACAGGAGGCCATTATCCTAGGGAGTCTGGACACTAAATGTTTGATAAGCCTCGATAGCGGATGTCCTGTTTCTCTTCTCATATATTACACATGTAGAGTACAAACCTAGCTAAAAATTAAAAAAAATGCAAATCTACATGTATAATAGAAGCTACATTTTAGCTGCATTTCTGCTTAGCAACACAGTTAAATCTGTCTTGTCTTGTCTGTATGTTTGGAGCAATCTGCAGCAGACAGAGGAGTGCGAATGTGTTGGTTCAGCAAGTCCTGAGAGATGTCAAGCTGATAGAGATGATTCATGTAGCAATCTGATTAGCCTCCTCTCTCTTTCCCTCCATCAAAGTCACCAAAGTTGGTCAGAACCATTTGATATGTGTCTCTGTACTGGACTACTTTTAGTTCAAATCTGAAAAGAAATGGATGCAGAAATGGAAAAAGGATTTCACTGTATTTTCGATTTATTATCCAAATTCCGAATACATAAAAAAATCTAAGTTTAAAAAAATATGATTAATATATTGTTTTATTTAAACAGCATTTTAAGTGGCGTTCAAGCACATTACCATTACAGTGTCTCTGACAGTATTTTCAGTGTGGCCTAAAACCTGATTTTGAGCAACAGTTGTGAGACAGTTTGTGTTAGTGACTGACTGCCAGTTGGCTTTCCGCTGAAGAGATCAGTGAAACCCTCAGTGCAATTTCAAAGTGTGGAGTACTTTGCTGAAGCGTTCACCATCACTTCAGTAAGTTCTGCAAACAGGATTGGGAGATCTGAGTCAGTACACGTCCATCCATGGAAGAATGTCACAAAATGTTGCACATCCTGGTGGTTTCTGGGAACTGTAGTCTGGTGGGCAGAGAGTCTTCTGGCAACTTAGGGATTCCATCCAGGACCTCAAGCTTTGGCAAACAGGAGAAAACACTGGACAGATAAAGGTAGAGAGACATAGAGAATGAATAATGACAACAATGAGAAGGTGAAGAAAAGACACAAGAATGTAATCTCTCCCTTTACTATCTCCTCACTGTGCACGGTAGTCCTGAGTGAAGGTCACTGGGTTGTGAGTCAGGTTTAGGGAGCGCAGCGGGCTGTTCTCCAGAGTTCCCAGTCCCCCCAGGGAGCCTATGGCGTTCTCAGACAGACAAAGGTGCTCCACTGCTGGGAGCTTTGGCAGCTGACGCAGACACACCAGGTGGTTACGGTGCAGATTTAGAATTCTGCACCTGCACAAAGGAAGCAAAAATAATGCTTAGTGTTCTTTTTGTGGTTATTGCCATCTAAAATAAAACTATTTTAGGTGAAGTAGTAAAAAAGCCATTTGAATAATGGGAGTAGTGTTCATTTGTGGTGCCATATAAACTGGAAACAAAACAGAAATACTGCCTTCTGACTAAATAATAGAAACATTACAAGAAGAAATATAATAAAAAAAACTATAGTTAAATGGAGACCTAATAACAGGCACTCAAACTGCAAATTCTGCATAATCAAGTTCTTTGGCTATGGAAATGTTATAAAATGATGATAAAATGAGAACAGATATAAAACACAGATTAGTAGCACTGTCAAAAGCAACAGCTCTCACATCCAACTTCAGCAGGGGTATAGAGGAATTTCAACAAGATAAAGAAAGCTCTGAAATATTATATTTAAATTCACCTCCAAATTAAACCATTTAAAACAGTGTGAAGCAACTTTCAAAAAGCTGGCAGGGCTGCCATTTGGAAACAAATTGTATCAACATATGTTTGGAGTCTAATACACACTGTTATAAAGTCAAAAAATCCTGAACATCAAAAAAATGATTTATAGATTCCTTTATCTTTCATTAAATATAAATATAAATAATTTGCACAGTTTGTTTACCATATGAGGTAGTTGTGGTGCAGTCTGGGTAATGTGGTTAATACCTTGGCAGACGTACAGAACTCAGGTTGGTGAGAGAGTTGTCAACCAGTTGTAGTTTCTCCACACGGATCAACCGGCGGAGGATCCGGAGGAAATTCTCTTTCTGGAAAGGATCACCCAAGTCCTGGTAGGACAGATTTAACTCCTGACAAGAGACAGGTATGTCAGAGTCTTTCTGTCTGTGTCCTTCTCTCTTCCTTTTCAGCTCCTGTACTTCCTCCCTCCCTCATCCCTCCTCCCTCCCTAAATGTCTGTCTATGTTCTTCTCCTGTACTGTACATCTTTAACATATCACACACACACATACATAGACATACTTGTAACTCACCAGACAGTTTTCCCAATTTTCTTGCAGTCTCTCATCCCATCTCTGTCCTTCCTCCTCTCTCCTTCTCCTCCTCCCCCGCTCCAAACAGCAGTCATCCCCCTCTCTTTGAAAGAGCTCCTCTTCTGATGGCCCTTTTTTGATAACAACGTCGAAACAAAAAAGTCTGTAACAATGTTCACATCATTATCATCCATTAAGCGAATAAGTTATTCCTTGCTTTTTATTGGTTTGGATTCTTTGTCACAGTCTTTAGTTTTTTTTAAGGCTAAAATCATTTTAATCTAAGCACCAACTTTCCAATAATGGGTTGTAAGATTCCTTTTTTATTTTTACTCCTACAAAAATTACACTGAATTTTTTCAACAAATAGTCTCAAACAAGAAGAAGCCACTAACAAATATTCTACCATAGGAAGTTTTGATATCACATTTCCCTCCATCATTTAATCCAATGTTACTGCAGCAAACGCAGCACAAAGTAGGACTTCTACTGCTGCTGCATATATTTTTGAATTTGACAAAAGTGCAAAAGTCACGCTGGTGGTTTTCTCATATTGATCACACACCTTCTCTCACTCTGGGGCAGGTCAGCTGGTCACCTGTGACATCACAATGCTCCAGGCGATGCCAAGACACAAATCGGAACCGATTTGATGGAAGCTAACAAAAGAAGAAGAGAACAGGAATGAATGATGCAGTCTCTCTGAGGACAGCCAGGAACAAATACTGTATGTCACCTTCTGTTGATCATGATGCGTCATTCTGCCATTATACAGTCAGTATACTAGATGTGCAAAGGCCATTGGACCATTCAGCATCATGATGAAAACAGCAGTGATGAGTCATGTCCTTCCCCCAAGTTTAATCAAAATTCACTCATTGATAGTCAAATTCAGTTCAGCTGAAATCCAGCAGAGCGAAATTACATTTCATATTGGTGGACAAAAACACAGATGCACAGTACATGGGAATGGCTTGGGAGAAGAGGAGACACACTAAAGTTTAATCTACCGTAGCTCCCCATTATTGCAATATAAACTCTATTTCCTCAGTGTGCAGATAGTATGTAGCCAAAATCAATGGGTCGTTTTTAAGACCATTAACCAATACTGCTACAAGTGTTCGTAAAGTGAGTGTTCAGTTTCATAAACTGTTGACCCTCTTTCATTCTCACCTATATTTCATTTGTTATCTTTCTTGACTTGATATATTCATACTTAATGCTATTTTATGTTTATGTTATTCTATCAACTACACTATCAAAGGTAGAACATAACACTGTGGACAACAAACCAGCAGATCCACCTGCCACTTTCCAACAGAGCAAGTGGATGTACTTGGTCATTGTCATGTTAAATATGCAAATATTCTATTTTTTCCATCTGTGTGTACCTGCAGTTTTCACAATCACATGGACTTTAAAAGATACAAGTGTTTACCAGGCATTGAGGGTCTACTAAAAGACACCATTGAGATGCATTATGGGAATTGTAGGATCCAGCATTTTTGGAGCTTGACCCTTACTAGGGACTTTAAGTCAGAAAAAACTTTTATGCAATGCAAAAAGCAATGTAGCAAGAACAACTTACTGACTTTAAAGACTGTTACTACAGTGGGAGAGGGCAGGTGGATTACCTTCTTCTCCTTACTTGACCTTTTCAACCCCCTCACAAACATCCTATTCACCCTTACTTTGTCTGTGTAATTCTACACCTCCCTCTGTTAATTTAGACATAAGAATGACCCCACTCCACTTGACCTCATTGTAGTTGAACCAACTCAATTTCTTGTCATTTATCTAACATTTGAGGACAAGATGCATAAGTTCCCTGCTAAAACAGAGGCCTCCGTCATTTACACAGGCAATAAAAATAACCCAAAATCAGCAGGTATTTTCTTTACTTTCCAATAAAATTCTTTATTCTTTATTAGAAATGCCATTTTGCCACAGGATTTTTAGCAATACACGTTGCAGAGTTATGAGTACCTAAGAATATTTAACCACACGTGGGGAACTCTGCATGGAACATAGGGAGGATTAGGTAAGAAGCAATTTTTCATCTTTATTATTCAAATAGTCAAGAGAAAAAAAAATTCCACATAGAAATCTAGGCGAGAGGCCAGTGACCTGAAGGTAAAACAGAGGGTGCAGAGAATAGACTGAGAATATTAGTTTCAGTTCAGAGAGGGAGGAAGTAGGGAGGAAGCAACAGAACGACTGGAAGATGAAAGGATGAAAAGAAAAGGGGAGGACACAGGAAAAGTATGAAGATGGAGGAGCTCCAAACGGGGAGAGAAAGGGGCACAAATGCCTTGAGGACAACAGCAATGAACGATTACTGCCATATTTTGTGTGTGTGTGTGTGTGTGTGTGTGTGTGTGTGTGTACTTACAGGTGTAGATACTAGTCCAGAATCAGGACTGTGGTCCACAAAGAGAGGTGTGCGTGTCACACCACGGTCAGAGCACTGGGACGAGTGGGATTTGGGGAAGCTGCCACTGAGAGTGTTCACACCTGAAGAACTGAGACAGAGATAACAGTGGAGCAAGAGGGAAAAAAAGACAGGTAGGGTCATCCAGTACATTTTCTCATCTTTGGTCCCGGTTTGAAGAGTTGTCTTCTCGTAATGTAAGCCCTGCTGTGTGCTTGACACCCTGACCACCGGCCCGGTGGTTAGAGTTACAGTGAACTGGGCCTGACAATGCAGATTAGGACCCGTTGCCATAGCAGCAGAGGACACCTGAGCAGGTGCTGTTAGCTTATAATAGTCTCTGTATGCAAGGGATAGCTGGACACTGGCACCTCTATAGCTTTATATGTTACAGCATGTTCTGTTGTGGTTTACTAAATGGTTACCATAAAAAAAGACAACTGAATAGATGATAAATTCCATTTTTAAAGGTCATAAGATAGTTTACTACTGTAAGTTAGCTTGGCCTCGCTATTTTAACTAATATTTTTAGGTGTAATAGAGAAGAATAAAACTATCCTCAGTCGTCAGATGAGGCGGATAATGTGATTAAATTGGGTGAGAACCGCATCCAATTTATTCATGCAGACATTTCTGTTTTAGCTTACCTCTCTGACATGTCCCAATCTTCTTGTGATAAATTCTCCTGGCCTTCTTTATTAACACATTGTGAACAGCTCGGTTTAGCCCTGTAAAGCTGAAGCTGCTGTTACCCATGGAGCCCAGTGGGTTTGTTAGTATTCACCGAGAGAAAGTTTACCGTGCAGTTGGCTGGCCCCGTATGACTGACACCAGAGTTGGCCGGCCCGTTGCTGCAGGTGAGACACACTAGCTGTGGCCTGGTCGCTAGGTAATTGGCTGCCTGGCAACAACGTTCAGGTGTATCACACAAGAGAGGGCGGAACTGCTACACTCAGCCCCTGTAGTGTGAGCGAAAAATGAACACTCACCTTTTCCTCTCTGATGGAATCAGTCATTGGAAAATACTCTATAATAATATAATAAATGTAATACTACATTGTTAAAACTATACCCATCAAATAAGTCCTGAACTCACATTTTTATTGAAGTATATAGGGGGGAAATGCATTTAAGTGTCGAAAGTGAGAAACCGACCCTTTTAGAATAAATTATTGACATAGTAATGCATATTTAAATATTTTAGCTGGCCCAAATAGTATCAATAAGTTATAACTACATCAAATACTGTACAAGTCACCTTTTCAAAATCAAAATAAAAACAACAACAAAATACTAAGTTCTCAAAATTGTACCACATCATTTTTTATCAAATGTACTTGGTTACTTTCCACCTCTGGATGGTCTACTGCATTCTAGAAAGTGCCATCCAAACAGTTTGAGAGAAGCTTCTTTGTCTTCTCTTGTAGTTTCTGTCTTTCTGTATGTCTTCATAGATCCGAGGAGAGATATGGTTAATTTAGATTTTCAGTGGCACACAATGAAGACATAAGGCACAACTATCATAGCAGCTGGTGAAAGTAATTCAGATTATAAATAACCTCCCACACCGATGTGCTGTCATGCCTCAACAAGGCTACTTTTGTTTAAGATACTGCAGCAATAAACACACTGTGTATATTAAAGAGATAAAAAAAAGAAAAAAAAAAGCTATTTGATACTTCATAGAGGTAAATGATGCCCTCAGTTTTTGGACTGAGGAGTAGGTTATGTTACCTTGGTTATTTCAAGACTGAGTCATCATTTGCAGTAATAGACTATAGTATATATCTCCATTTTCTATTTATTATTAAAACGATTTCACTTGTTTCATCTGGTGTGAAAATCATGTCACAGATAATTGGTATTCCTAAAACATCAACTGATGATAGGGATGACAGTTGTCACATCAAAGCGCCTCTTTGTGTTTTTTGTGGTCTTTGTGTTTATCACACTGCACAAATGCTCATATAATGGCAGAAACATCTGTTGAGCATGTAATTATCAAGGTTTATTTTCCTAATTTATTGTTATTGTCGTACCAATGCTATGCAGCCCGCAATAAGTGTGTTAGTTGTGATATGAATGTTTAATTGGTTTTGGTGTGACAGTTGTTTCAATCCAAACTGACAATACATATATAGGACAGTGTCATTGCTACTACCATTACAGCTGTGAAAGTTTCTAAATGATAGCACAGGCAGTCATTAAAAGGAGTGCTATGTATATTGTATAAGTTAGATCTAAAAATAACATTTGTGAAATGCACTTTATAAAAATAATAATAATAAATACCCTGGAAAAATATACAAATTATATCCTAATTGCATTCTAGTCATATTTGGACCCTTCTGTAAATAATGTAATTTTATATTCTACTTGGGCACATTAAACCTACCAGCTGAAGCTACTCATGATGCTTTTATTTACCTATGATATGCACTGGTCCAGAATGATTCTTTAATAGAAAGAGTTAAAACAAACGGTCATACATCAGGAATATACTGACTCTTATCTTTTACATACAGCTTTCCTTGTGAAGTGACATTTCAGAATCAGAATCAACATGCAGGTCGCATTTGCCCTTGGTCACAGTATATCCTTGCCTTGCTCAGTGATACGATCTGTTTCCTTGTGTGTGGGTGGGTGTGTGTGTGTGCGTGTGTGTGTGTGTGTGTGTGTGTGTGTGTGTGTGAGTGTATGTGGAAGCTAGGTGATGCCACAGGCCTGAAACTACTCCAAGATGCCTTGGCAGGACATTGTCTGCCCTGGGAGGATGAGTTACGGTTGAACAGCCAACTTCTGCCCTAAGGTTGGCTGTACAACCATAACAGCCATTATATAAAATCCATTATATATTCAGGCACATGGACTTTTTCTTAACAAGTTCCATAAACTCTTCAAGCATTGCATGTTTTTCAGCCTCAACAAATCCTTCATTTAAAGAACCTAAATCTGCATTAGCTGTTAGCATTCAGATTAACGACATCCCAAATGCTGTGGATGGCACATACAAGCTGTACTGTCCTTTAAAATACAGTTTACATCTACAAATGCTTTTATAAACAGATGAAAACCACCTCCATGCATAGAGAAGGACACATGCATTAATGGGAACACATTCATCTTTTTTATTGAGTAAAAGACTGAATACAGCTGGTGTTACTGTTTCTCCCTGTATGTACATCCAAAACGGTGCAGCAGATCTTTTTCAGTGCGCCTGCATGCTCCAGTCCGTCTCTATAGCAACCCGCCTTAGTTACGCAGTCTCCTTTGCTCACCTGTGAGATGCCCAGCTGGGGCTTAATCAACCACTCAGATGTGATAAGGCATATTAGTTCATCAGCAGTTTAGCCATGTGCCTACAGTGTAAAAAATGACTAGAATACTGTCTGGAACAGATATATTACTAAGATTCATTGTATAAGGACAAAATGTTTGCACATTTATTCTGCAATAAATACCGAGCATATATATATATATATATATGTATATATAGAACACAATGTCAAATGTACAGGGACGTAATTAAAGTGTGAAACTTAGAGTGTGCACATACTGTATCTGGAGTAAGAAAATTTATTTAAGAAGGAGAGAGAAAACTGTTTATGTGCATCATCTGTGTGGGCGCAGGTGAGTACGAAGCTGCTGAACTTAAAGGGGTTGTGCGTGGATTATGTATCATGTGTTCTTCTTTCTCATATACAAACCAGCCTTTACGAGAGAATATTTACAACCTTCTCTTTCTGCATGTCTGTATCCAAGAATTTAAAGCTTCCAGTATCAAAACACAGTCACATTATATGTCGTATGTCATATTTCAATATATAATATATCGTGTAATATCCAGTTTATATATTTTTTCATAAAGAGTATAAAACACAGCTGAAGATGGAGATAGAGGATAGGTAGCATTTATGACGTCAGGATCTGATTGGCTGAGATTGAGTGACCTCACACCATGTTTACATGGAGTCAAAATCATGGTCGTTGGGCTCGATGACTTCGGGGGTCATGACCCTGCCCATGAAGAGGATGGACCCTGGAAGGACAAGAGACCGATATAAAGTCAAGTTAAAACACACATGGACAGACGTGCATCATAGCATTAAACATTTATCCAAGAGTAGGTATTATTAATGTAAAGCCAGCACACACAGACATATACATGGTTATATTTACTCTGGTGCTTGAACACTTTTGTATTTCCATTCACGGACACACACACACACACACACACACACACACACACACACACACACGGACACACACGGACACACACGGACACACACGGACACACACAGACACACACCTGTCCTTCTGTTTCTGATGACAAAGAAGAATGGGTGATCAGCCATGACCTGGGGGTACAGCACCAGAGTCCTGGTCAGAGCGATCATTCCTGAGAATGAGGGAGCAAGATAGAGGGATCATCAGTGTTATTAGCTGACAGAAGGGGGCAGTATTCTGTGAACCTCACGTTGACGTTGCCTCACGAGACCCACTCATACAAAGAAAAAGTTAGGTATGTAGTAATGTTAATGAAAAAGTGAAAAATGAAAAGTTTCAGTCTACCTGACCCAACGGCTCCCTCAGCCCCCTCCTCAGTCACCTCCAGGTAGGCCTTCTGCACCGCCTTCTCAATGTACAGGTCTTTACCATCTGGAAAATACACACACAAAAGCACATATCATCACCTTGCCATTTTAATTTACTGCATGTCAGTCAGTCTGAGAGTGAAATGACAATGTTGAGTCTAAACTGTATGCACGGCTCAGGGTACAGAGTATGCTGATGTAGAGTATAACCATTATTGGCAAAATCGGCAAATTATGGGGTCTCTTTTGAAAAGGATGATGTCTGCTCAGACAGAAAATCCTGAACAATTGTTTCCCTGATGGTTGATTTGCATTTCAAAATACCCTCTCTTATCTACCTACCTGCCAGAATAGACCATGTCCTCCGAGTACTCGTTGAGCTCAGGACGTTTTAGCTAGCACAAGATGTGCCGAAGTTCAGTACAGCCTGCAGATTGTATTTCACAATATAAAACTACTGTAGCTCTGCCTGATCAGTAAGAACAAGCTGTTTTGAAGTGTGTTGTTAATGAGCATGAAGGATATTAAGTTTTTTGCATTTAGTCAGATCCAGTTGTTTTCCATAAGGTTAGAGCATTTGAAGCTACTCATATAGGGATTTTTTACATCACATACCATTATTTTATTTTAGTTAGTTTTTCTATTCTATTTTTTACAGTATGTGTAATCTGCTTGGCTTTCAGTTTGCTTTAAAAGCAAAGTAGACCAACATACTTATGTCTCTGTATTTCTCTGGCTCTATACATATATATATTTGTCTCTCTCTCTCTGTATCTATTTTTACTGGATGATGTGACAGCTCTGACCTGCTCACTTGGTGCCAGTTACCTTGGTTACCTTCAAAAGTACCAGAGGCTACTTCACTGCAGCCAAGAAGCAGAAATACTGATGATACTTCTACATGCTAAACCCTTCCAGGAGTGTATTTCTCTCACCATTTGTGTCTATATTTTTGTGCTTAAAATAAGGTATGGGACAGGTGTGATGTATCACTTATATGTGGGTTTCCACACAGCAGAAGGTTACCTGTCATGGCGGAGAGATCAGCGTCGTTGGTGAAGATATTCTTTATTCCCAGCTCCTGCAGAGTGCTCCTCAGGTCAATCTTCTGCTCTACTTTGAACCTGAAAAGTGCAGTCACAAGTTTATGTTCATGTATGTATGTTTATGTTGCATGCACGTGTACAGTGGTTGTACATCTGTCTCTGTGTGTCTAACCCTCAATTATATAGGAAGATTAATAGTAAGGCCAACTTTATATTTTTAGAGGAAAAATTATCTGTTTAACAGGATATTATTTCAGGGTCCATCTCTGTGTGGCAGTAATTTAATTTCAACACTCCTAAATATACAGGAGCTAGCCGAATGTAAATGACATAATGTCTTATTTGTATATTTGCAGTGCAAGTGATTTAACTGCCTAAAAACAGCTACTCTGCCTTAAATATTTGTGGTAATGAAAAAGCTGTTTTATGAACCATTTTATAATCAACTTTAATCAAATCATACGGAGAGCTACAGTGATGCAGGATGCAATTTATGATGTAAAAAATGTACTGCTGCCGTTATGGTTCTTTCCACCTGCTAAATTGAAATTTATTCCAATGGCATTCTCCATTGGCTTTGGAATTCTGGGAATTGCAGGTAAAAAGTTCTTTAAGTAGTCACTACTTGATGTTCAAGTAACCAAGGCATGTTTCCAGCTACAGTGGGTACATAATACAACTTCTGAGACACAAAGGTGCCACAAACTGAAGATATTGTGCGAGCATGTGAGACTCGATATCATCAGTCCACTCCACCTATAAGTCTGAGTTGAGGGGTGTATGTGTTCTTGTCTATGAGTATGAATGCTTGTGTATGTAGGTGTATGTGTGTTGTGTGTGACATCTCTCACCTCGGGAGGTAGACTTCTACTTTCTGCCGTTTAACATTGTTGGCCCACTCCTCCAGCAACGGCGCTTTGATGATGGGCTCCAGTGAAGCCAGTGGCACCTCCTGTCGAGGCAGAACGATCATCATGGACATGTCCTCTCCTTCATAGGGCATCTCCAGTACCTGATACACACCACCGGCTTCCTGGGAGCCATCGCTGAACTCACCTGGTGAGGAAACAAAATACATTTAAAGATGTGTGCATACAAGTTTGCAAATACACCCCCCAATGTATCACTTATTGAGAGACAAAAGCATGCACATGCAAACATCTGTAAGAACTGATATGTTCTTAAGAAGTGATATTTTCATAGCTTTGGGATGAATCTTTAACACTTGTCCCTTGTATCTAGAAAACCCTTGGATAAAAATTGTAATCAAGACAAGGCAAGAAACATTTACTTTCATTAAGTGAGACAGCATTTCTTCGTCCTGATGAGATAATCCTTTTATACTCAAAACAAGTCCAACTAGATTTTCAATCTAAATATAAGGTTATCCCACTTACTAAGGTTTTTGCAGTGTGAGATGAAGCTTATAGTCAATTGAAAAGGGACAGATTTTGTGAGAGGAATTTGCCTTTTGAAGCTTCTTAAAAAAGGAAAATTATGACAAAAGGCTGATCATCCGTCATTAACTTAGCAGTCTGTGTAGTGGTTGCTGATGCAGAATGAGGCAACATTGCAGCAGAGAACGGGGTGTGGCGTCCCCAATAATTTTACTTCACCAACATGGTGGTGTTTCAAAATGAAAATGCAAACGCAAACCTTCTCCCCAAGGACATGTCCCTGTTCTGCGGCTCTCAAGCACACACATCCACACGTGCACGTACCATGCTCACCACACACCGGTTCACACATTCACCGATTTTCTTGATCCTTAGTGTTTGAGGATGAGTATGTGTGCCTCTGAACGTGATGTAGGAGTTTGCAAGTGTGCAATGTCACCACACATACAGACGCATACAACAAAATAACTGAAATGCACCAACATTAGTAGCAGTGTAGTGAGAATATGATGTAACTGTCTTTGGCAGAAGATCAGACAAAAAATGACTAAATGCAAAAAAGACAGACAGGAATCATTTAGATGTAACAGCATTGTAGCCAACCTGCAGGACTCCGTACAAACTGTCTTACACCTTACAGTGCTGGCAAAACACCAAGCGCACACACAGTACAGCCAACTCAGAACAGCCAGATAAGGACATAAAATGTCCTTAAAATATAAAAAGGTATAGAAAACCTATACAACTGATTTAGACTGGAAACCCAGATATTTGTGCATAGACAGATTAAGATACATAACAATAACCCAAAACATTACATTTAACAGCATTGGACACGAAAAATAAATTCCAGCAAGCAGAGCACATGTACAGTTAGTGCCAAAACAATTAATCGATTATTCAATCGATTAATTGTTTAAGTCATTTGTTTAGTAAAAATACAAAAACAAACAACAACAACAAAAAAAGGATTAAAACATGGTTCTGGCTTCTGAAATGTGAAAATGTCCTGCTTTTCTTTGTTGTATATGTTGTATTTGTTATTCTAACAAAACAAGCAATTTAAAGAGGTCATCTTGGTCTCTAGGAACTTCCGATGGGCATTTTTTTAAAACAATTTTTGGTGATTATACAACAATTAGTGAAATAATCAAAATAGTAATTTGCAGGTTAATCAATTGAGAAAACAGTTGTTACATGCAGCCCTACATACAAAACTATAGTATTTATTATTTCAGTAATTTGACCTCTTGAAAGGCTTTTTCCTTCCATTGAAACAAAAGAAAAGTGTGCTGTGATGTGCATGCTGTTTGTGAAAATTCAATGACAAAGTATTAAATTGCAGATAAGCAAAAAGAGAGATATTCCAGAGAAATTTGGAAATTCACAGTAACTTTACTACCCTAAAATGACACCAAATGTGTGAAAATCAGTGTAACAGCTGACAAAATATGACATCCTACTATACAATTAGAAGCAGACATTGATAAAACGAATGAAAAATACAAACTCAGTGGAAAGACAAGTGCTGTCTGTCCCACCAAGTGTCAGACTAGGTGTAGCAAAAGCTAATTTATATATTTGCATTGACATTTACTCATTTGGCAGATGCTTTTTTTATGTAAAGCAACTTACAAGTGGTAATATAGTACTACATGACTTAACACAGACTGTCAAAGTACCGCTAATGTTCTATGGCATTAACAAAATAGTCTTCAAAACACACTACTAAATCAAATAGACATATGAAACAAGTTTGTGCAAGTGAAGAGAATTTTAGCGGCAGAGCTCACTGAGCAGAAAAGTCGAGCCTTTCCTGGGAATAACACTCCAAATATGAATATTTTAGATCTAAGATTAACATTTTAAATAACCCCAGGAAATATGAGCTGAAATTCAAGGGCTCCAGAAAAAGAGCCACAAGTACATTTCACATGCAGCTCAACCTTACCGTAGTAGAAGTCTCCCTGTTGGTACATCATGAGCGTCTGGACTTCAGAGCCGTCATCCTTGCTGAAGGAAAAGGTTCTAGTGTTCTCTGGCCTGAACTGGTTTTTCCAAGAGCCTCTGAAGTAGACTGCGTTCACTAAGGTCAGGCGGGTCACGCTGCTGAAGTCCTCTGCTGATAGGAGCTCACGGATTTTACCTGGAGGGAGTGATTTGTACAGTGTATTACATTACTTTTCATTACCCTAAGGACGGCGCCCGCTGTGACGCAGCTTTTGAAGTTGTACACAAGGATAAGGACAGAGATTTGTACCACTGAGGGTTGGAAATGTATTCAGCAATTTTTGTTTTTGTACAAGATGGTGTGATCAAACAAGCAATGATGTAACTCCTTTGACAATGTTGCATGTAATTTTACAGTACGCAGGGATTGTAATAATTATATATTCATAACATCACCCTCCTTTCCTTTGCTGTCTTCATCCTTATCTTTCTCTCTCTTACACCCTCCCTCTCTCACTCACTCTCTGTATGATTTTCCACCCAGCTGTTGATCTGCTCGGCCACGGCTGCCGATTCGCTGAAGTCCACAGTTTCCACGTCGGCCCGGAAATACTTCCTCATCAGATGCAGGAACTCGGGGTTAAAGGTGACGCCTTCCTGCAGGAAGAGGCTGTTGGCAAATCGGATCACGTAGTGGGCGTCATCGTCCGACATAGCTGCTGTCAGGTTCTGGAGCAAAGAAAACTCCACACCTGGAGAACAGAACGACACACACACACACATTCATACTAGGTGCTGATGTGCATTCACCTTTGTTTTACAAGGTGGTTTTAAAATTGAATTACTTTAAGATCCATACATTGTTTTTCTTGTTAACAACAGCACAGCAATAAAAAAAAATTCTAATCGTATGAATTTAAAATGCACATAAGTAAGTAAGCATGGCCCTTTCTTCGCAAACGTTTGAACCACATCTTATATATGTTGCTGCTAAGATCTCATGTTCAAATAGAGGCACAAATTGGAATCTTATTTCAATAAATTGGAATTTATCATGTTTTTTCAAGTGTCCTCTTACTATTATTCTATCCATACACATTTCAAAAAGGTCCTATCTCGGGTCATTCAGCTTTTTATTTCAGTGTATAAAGTGTACAAGTTTTAAATATATAACAGATGTGTTTACCTTGTAAAACGGTGAAAGACATCACAAAGTCAATGAATTAATTACTATATCTTATAAAATGGAAATTGTACCTGGCTTTTGACTGCTTGAGCATATACTGTAGGTTACTACCAAATTTAAATAGGAATTAGGAATTAAACACCCACATGTAGTGAATAAATATGCAGGTTATCAGCCACTTGGCAAATCTATGCAAATTGAATTTTAGCTGGGATGCAACAGTGCCTAATAGTGTAAGTGTTAGGGCATGTCCATCTGCAGCATGTGCATGTTTTTGTGTATGAGCCTGTTGTTAAGATCAATTCACACAATTATATTACAATGGCAATTTGATATAGACATATCGGTAATCACAAGAGAGACATTAAAAACAAGATTAAACAAGAAACTGCCAAGATGGTTTTTAGTCCTTATGATACGTCAAGCTCCAAAAATGCTGGATCCTACATTTGCCATAAAGTTATAGGATAGCATCTTTCATTACCCCATCCTAAATGTCAGCACAATTCTCTTCTAATTTGTAATAAAAACTTTATGCTAGAAATTTCATGTCTCAAGTCCAAGCCAAGATGACCCTGGCAACATCTTCAGGGTTATTTATTCAACCTTTAGAAAGCTCTCTTCCAGAACTACAAAAGATGTGTAGTCAACGTGTAGAAGTGTATTAAATGGGTTGAGTGCCCCTTTAATTAAATGTGTGTTTTGTAAAAAATAAAAAAAAAAAAAAAAAAAAAAAAAATCAATTTGGATCCAACTTCTCCTTCACTCACCACTGACCCTGATGTCAGTGAACCTGTGTTTATGAATATGTGTCTCACCTGGCAGCAGGTGGCTGAATCCTACAGCCTGTCGGATCTCCTCCAGCGAAGCCCCTCTGGCCCCGAGCTCCACCATGCCCAGGGCCACAGCCACGCTCAGCGGGGAAAAGATGATGTTGTCCTGACCCCCCGCCGCCTGCAGCTGGTGGTACAGTCTGACCGAGAACTCTGATGTAGTGTCCTCCGGAATGTCCGCCGCCCAGCAACCGTAGCCCGGCAACAGGATGGAGAGGAGGAGGAGCGGGGACAAAATGTCCAGGATCAACATCGCAGCACAGACCACAGATAGCTGAGCAACAGAAGGATGTATGGAAAGGAAAGGGTAGGATGGGAAGAAAAATAAGAGAAAGAGGAAGAGAGAGAGAGATAGTGAAGAAAAAGGGGGAAAAAAAGGATGGGAAGTGAATGAGGCAAAGAGGGAGGAAAATATGTTAGGAGGAAAGACAAAAAGATGGATGGATGGGGACAAAGGGTTAAAGAACAGGAAATGAGTGATTGGAGAGATGAAAGGGGGGTGGGCAAGCAGAGAGGTGTGGAAGGAGGGAAAATAGATGTGGATGGAGGGAAGACAAGATGAAAGAGAAAAAAAATGATTTTGGGAGGGATGTAGCCAAAAGTAGAGAGAGGGGGATTGCAGAGGGGAGGGATGGGGAGAGAAAGAGAGAGATGGAGATAAAGGTAGAGAAGATTATTGCGTAAGGCAGAAAAAGAGATGAAGGACAAGAGGATTTTGGAAAGGAGAGAGACAGAGATGAAAGTAGAGAGAGCAGGGATGTGGGATGATGAAAAGAGAGCCAGAGAGAAAACATCTGTCAGTCAAAGTAATGCATTGATAAAAAAAAACAGCCAGTAACAAATTTTACTTTTTAGCTGAAGTAAAGTTATAAATGCAAAGAGGACTCTTCTCTAATTATCATAAAGATTCTGTTAAATACTGGAAAACTGCTTATCTTGTGCTGTAAAGCGAAAGAGTGGGGCAATTTCACAGAAAAAAAAAAACAAAAAAAAAAAACAGTAACACATTCAAATGAGTTTCAATGTATGGGGAAAGGGTCAAGGAAGACGTAGAAAAAGGAAAACAAGTAAGAGAAAACGGAATATACAACCTAAGAGTTAAAACTAGTTGTGCACTGTTACAGAAACAACAAATAGAAAGAGACTTAGAGAGAGAGAGAGAATGAGACTGAGAAGCAGAGAGACAGTATATCACCAACAAGAATGTGCAGTAAGTACAGCTGTACTGCTTACTGCATTCAGTATTGCTGTTCAGAGCACATCTGCTAAATGAGCTCATACATATTTCATGGCCATTCTTATCATCTTGAGTTAAATCAGATTCTTTCCTTCAAAATCTGCTTTGCTCTGTGTGTGTGTGTAGTTGAGCCTTTGTATAAGAATGGACGAGTTTCTGTCTGTCTGTACAGAATGACTGATTACGAAGAGGCCTTTACCTCCCCCTACCCTCCATCCTTCCCCTCATCTTTCCATGCCGCCACGCTTCTCGCCTCCTTTTTCATCTCCCTCTCGTCCATATGTTATCTTTCCTCACCAATCTCCTCCACACTCTCACCTCCTTTTCTTGCCTTTTCTGTCTCTTTAACCCTTCTTTTATACCTTTTAAAATGACAAGGAATGTACACACACACACACACACACACACACACACACACACACACACACACACACACACACACACACACACTGCACCATCGCTCTGGTGCTGTTGTTGCCAGGCAACATTGTTTTCTGCTGCCCAAACAGAAAAAGAGAGTCAATGATATATAGAAAAAAGAAAGAGAAAGATGACGAGTTGAGAGAGAGTGATATGGAGTGATAAATAACACATAGACATTTGTTTTGTTGTGTCTCTCTGCTGTGCTGTTGTCCTCGTGCAGTTTGTATAAAGGATTCAATTAGCAGTCCCATGCAGGGCTGGAATCTGCTGGCTGCTACTGTATGTGTGAGACGGCAGGTGACTGTGGTGTCAACAACATTAACAATGGGCAGCAGCCAGAAAATTAGTGCCCCATCCTGTTGTGTAGTGCCCTTTCCTCTGCTCTGCTCTGCCAAAGTGACAAACAATTTACCTTCCCAAAATAAACCAGTTCGACCCTGGGGCGTGCATGATTTAAAATCTGCTCTATTTTTCTTACTGTCATCGAATCCCACGAAAAGACTATGACCAACAATAAACTCCTTCTAACAAGTGTTGTCCAAAGCCTGGTATGGCTTATTCCTCCCTGCTACACACCTTCATTGTTGTCTAAAATCTATTAAAATCATACAAATTAACCACATTGTTGTGTTGTGTGACAGTCTCCTTCATTAATATGAACATGGCTACTATTTAGACTCAGTCTTACATTACACTGTTCAGCTGTTGTAAATATTCACTACAGCACCATATCTGCAGCTGTATATTTGCTTCAAGTACAGTGCACAGCTGTTTTTGGAAATGATCTAGCCTGAAAATACCAGATTACATGTTATATGTTAAACGAACACTATGATATGATATGTACAATATATATATGTTCATATGAATGATTCAAAGATTTACAGATTCAGTAGGAACGAATGGTCTTGGGAGTGAGTGTAAAAACAGCGTAGGGACATCAGAAAGCATTGAGAAATGGACACAGTGTAGGTTTTGGTGTTTTTATGGACTTAAAAATAAAGATTTTTGCCAGCCTTATCCTTCATGACTGAACAGGCAGAGTGGGCCGTCCCTTCTCGTGTTCTACAATGAACTGCGGTTACTATATAAGCTTTTAAATATGACTCATCATTCTCTTGCAAACCACACATAACCACACGCCACTTCCACTTTACGTCCCCCTAAACTGACAATCGAGATCTCATCATGTTTGTTCTCCATCCATAAGTATTCTGACAAATTGCTTTTGACAACCGCCTGCTGGATTTGCATCTGCTTGGGTCAACGAATGGAAATGTATTTCCGTTCACAAAGCTTCTTCACATCGAAAGGATTCACACAGCACTTGGGTTTTATTGTCCATGTATCCAAATATGTGACTTATTACCTCATGATCAGATCTCCAGTTTTTGAGATTTGCATTGTTTTTCAAATCCAATGAAAGCCAACAATTAATTGATCCTAATAACATATACTGCCTATAATATATCATATAATAATAATAATAATAATAATAATGATGATAAGAAGAAATATTGTAAGATGTTTCATTTGATCAAATATTAAGTAGGCAGGCTAAAGCTTTGGAAATAATGCCCAACTTTAAATAGTTAACCAGAAAAATCAAGTGACACACGAGGGCACAGACCTGATATATTGCTGTTAATGTACCGTTAGTCACGTGCGTTCACCTGCTCTCACATGTCGTGCTGTGAGTCAGACATTCCGGAGAGAGAGTGTGAGAGAGATCCAGAGAGAGTAAGAAAGGCTGAGGGAAAGGAGGGGGCGGCTGGCAGAGATGTAAATGGAGGTAATGTTCCTGACCTTCTGAGCTGTGGGAGCTGAACTTTTCTGAGACAGACTGCCCTGCTCTCTGTAAGGAAAGACCCAGCCATGCAGTTAAGCCAGGGAAAGTAGTGTGGAGTTTGGCTGTGTGTGCACCTGCGCGTGTGTGTCTGTGTGCAAGTGTGCATGTGTGAGTGCATAATAACACCATGGGTGGCTGGCTTTTACTTGTAACGGTGACACCATTCTGACCTTTTGAGTTGTGGCACGCTGTCTGCAAGGGGATCCCACACTTTGCCAGTTTGGCCATTGATGACTATGAGCCCAACTTTAGCTACGATCTACTCAGGTGGGTTTCCCAGCATGCCTCCCAGGTAAGCGGGGAAACACAACACCTGGCTATTAAATGTTCTCTCGTGACTGAAAGAAGTGAATATGTCAGAAAATCTCTCATGGTTTGAGTTGCAAGAGTTTAATCCTGACAACTTCATTAATTCCATGCAATTAAACTCACTGGCCTTTAAAAAGCAGCCTTTAATCTCTCGGTGTAATCGTAATTCTCAGACAAAATAGATCGGCATTTGACATTTTCGACAATTAAATCGTGACGTCATCCAAATCCACAGCACGCACGTTAATCCTTACTGCCATTTAAACCCAACACCTTGAGACGGCGCGCTTCGGAGGCCAGGGGGAATTTATTAAACATGAACATCCTCATTCATGGTTCAAATCCACGAGTTACACACACACACACACACACACACACACACACACACACACACACACACACACACACACACACACACACACACACACACACACACACACACACACTTCCACATACACTTCCAAGCCAAGGTTACCAAGGCAACTGCAAGTGATGGACATTTTTCGTTTTGCCAAGCTGACAGAAAGAATTTTTACCCTTAAAAGATACAGTATCTTCCTCCTTCCACATAGGCAGATAAACTCTCTTTCCTCCTTTCATACACCACTCAGCATTTCCTGTCTCACATAACCCCTCTCTTTGCAAGAACTCTTCACGCCAGCTCCAGTTCTGTCACTTAATGCACTCGCTGACATTGTCTTTGCACAAACACACACACACACACACACACAGAAATACACACACACACCGTACACCGACTCTGCTCAGTAATTTTGCAAAAACAAGGCAAGCTCCTGCTTTTCTTCTTTTACTCTGGAAGTGATCTCTATGGAGCTGCAGCTAAGTCTCCCAGCAGCATCTCCTTCTCCAGCTCAAATCACAGGACACTGGTTCACTTCGGCTAAATACACTTCCACACTGCTGAAGCTCATAGGTGCTTTGATGAATTCTATGAAAGTGCTAACATCTCATTTCATCAAGGCCTATCCCTCTGGGAGTAAACTGCAGAGAATCATGTCTATCATTATCTCCATGACCGTAAAACCATCAGCCGCGGACACACTGTTAGAAATGGCACGGTTATCTGGCATGATTTCACCATGAATATGTCTAACTTATAAAGGGTTTTGCAATACAGAGATAACAGAGTCTGTTTATCATTCATGAGTTTGAGTTTCAAGTTTTCCTCGGAGGCACCACAGCAGCCGCTCTCTACATATTGTTCTGATCTTGAACTGAGTGAAACGCAAGAAAAAACACATGCACGCTCACACTGAAAATGATCAAACATACATGAACCTTCCATCATGGGTCTCAAATCACTCATGTCTCTGTGAGTGTCTCGCTCTCACTATTTGATTAGATACTAGTCTCTCACCTCTTGCTCACCCGGATGATGCGGAGACTCTCAAGGCAGAAAATTTACACAGGGAGGCTGGAATAAAGCTCATCAGTGGGCAGGGCCTTTAACTCTATTGCAGTCCAGGAGAAAGAAGGCACTGTACTCCTATGGCAGAAGGGGACTTCCATTACTGTGAACAATAAAGGGGATCCAATGCATCAGTCAAGTTGTCTGCTCTGCTCTGCTCACGCCCCTGATTTGCACCTAGTGTTGCGCCCAGGCAACAGTAGCTACTTGGCTGAGTGGCTAGTGATGCATCCTATTCCAGAAGTGAATTTTTGTAAAAGATAATGTAACAGTTTTATCTGTGGGTTGACTGTACTACAAATTTATTTGTGCATGAGCCCAACTATTCACACCACTATCATATTCATTGCTAAGGTGCCTATTGATGTGATTTACGTGTCTGGTTTACCTGTCTGGAGCAAGCAATGTTAAAGCACTCAGGAGGGGATAATCCTATTGTGTAGTTTTAAACTGCAATGGATGAGAAAATCCATTACAGCAAAAATGTGATGGTAGAATTGCAAAATGCAGCAGAATGAGAATAAATGTGGTCAGAATTAAAGTTTTACTTTTCATTTATAATTAAATGATAATTATTAATTAACCACTGTGCCTTTTGAACATAATTCTGTAGAGGTAACATTATTTTACACTGTGCATGTTAATCATTTTGACAAAAGGTTTTAACGTCTTCAAAAGCAGTGCGCAACTGCTCCCCCAGAGCAAAGATTACTGCTACCATATTCACACATCTTTTTTTCTATTTCAAGTATAAAAACTCTGTTGTGGGAGAGAACAAAACAATTTTATTGTCTGTCTTTAAAGCAATTCCTGAATAACCAATATGTGTCTTCAGTGAATCACTTTTTAATTAAACTGTAAATCTTGGAATAAAATGTAAGTTTCATCACCAAAGAAGCCTGAAGATCAGAACAGTAAACTAGGCCATTTATGTACCAGCCGACCCAAGGCGACTGTACTTTTTCAGTGTTGATACGAATGGTGAAGCTTAATTTTGTTGCTCGTGTTTAATTAACAAGACTCTCTTACACTACACGAAGACTAGACACAGACATTTACACTCAACATAGAGGGAAACGCAGGTATTACAAACAAGACTAATGATGGCTCTTTTCTATCTGAGCGTCAGACATGGCAGTGTGACAGTGAGCCAGCATGCACAGTACCAGAAACAGCACCTGAAACTGAACCAGCTTAATGGAATCCAGCCATCATTCATTTATTATTTACACCTATGCTTTGCCTTCTGTGAAATGTCAAAATGTCCTCTGTGAAAAAGCTTTGACCAGGTGTCAACGGCAATTTTGACACCGATGGAGGTATAAAAGGTAACCAGCTGCCAGTGGTTATCCCTACACCAGCTACTGGTTGAAAAGACTTCTACTTCATCACAGCTAACACAAACATTATTTCAGGCTGGTTAAATTTGATCTAAGATCGAGCTGGCTCGGGCCAGATCAGATTCCACTGGACGATAAAATCCAAGGGGATTCACTGAGTAAAGTAGAAGCTGTTTCTCCAGTGACTTCAGGATTGGCTCATTTACAGCATTTCATTTATAAATTGGCCAATTCAATTAATTAAATGTCCTCATGCATTAGAAATTATAATCAAGTGTGAAATGTTTTATAGATATAATTTTTTTTTTCTGTAATTGAGAAGGCAACACAAGATATGTGCTGCAACACACAGGGCCACTGGTGGAGGGAGGAACCCTGATTGATTCAAGAGGCTCAGAGCTGAAGAACTAAAATTCTACAGTACATTTTTAACAGTATCACTAGGGACTGTTTGATTTGCAAAGTAACCCCTTAGCTTTCTGGATTTCAGGCACACCCACAACAATGGTACAACACTGGGGGTTTGTGGTGCTTTTTGTGGGTGTAGAAAAAGTCCATTAGCACCTGTGAAACTTGCACCCATTAAACAAAACAAAGCATCAATACTGGACACTGTGCTTAGTAGCTGCCAGCTGAGTGCACCCGTAGAAATTGCTAACAGATGAGGTTCTGCTTTTTCTATGATTAACACACATAGTATATCTAATGTCTTGTCATATGACAAGAACTATTTTTTGACACATGCAATTTAAGACTTAAAAAAGCCTAATTACACAGTGAGCCCTGTCATATGACTGATTATCACTGTTCTACATTTAAATTTGAACTCTGCAGTTTATATCCATTCCAGTGGCAGACAAAATTACCTATCTACAGCCCATCCTCAGCTCACTACCTCAGCTCATTCAACCTCTTGTTAGAAAATGACATAATGTGCTATGGAACCTGCCTGAAGTCCCAGGATGCTCACTGTACACTCCACAGAGGGCAAACAAAGGTTAACAACCCTTTATTAATCCCTGCTAACAGAGACACCCAGAGGGAGAGAGAGATAAAGAGGTAAAGAGACAGACAAAGAGAAAGAAGAAGAAGAAGAAGAAGAAGAAGAAGAAGAAGAAGAAGAAGAAGAAGAAGAAGAAGAAGAAAAGGCAAGCAGACGCAGTAACCATCAAAAACAAGGAAGATATGTAGATAGAGAATTATAAAAAGAGAGAAAGACACAAATAAAGACAAGTAGACAGACGGACAGAGAGAGACAGAGAAGAGAATTGAAGATGGAAGCTTCCATGCAGATTCCAGCTCTGACTCTGAGCCAATGTTATCGAACAACCCCCTGCGTAGCATGGCAAGATGGTTGACTGCTCCCCACACTCTGCCAAGACACACTCAACAGCATCTCTTTCCTTTCTCTGTATCAGAAAAAGACACACACACACACACACACACACACACACACACACACACACACAACAGCACACACACACACACACACACACACAGCGCTGTGGGAACGCAAGTTAGGAGATTTGAGCTGTAATTGGATCGGCCTCTATTTGGGGTCAGCGGTAAAAGTGAAAAGACTGGAAGGTTTTTTCAAATGGACTAAAGACCAGGGATACACTGGAGCACAGCAAAGGTCACTATCAACCAGTCCTTTGGGGGAAGTGTGTGCACAGGTGTGGGTGTGTGTGTTTTTGGAGGGGTAACAGAGGTAGGCTAAGAGAAAGGGGGGGGGGGGGGGGATTGAGAGAGACAATGACGGTTACAAGTGAGACAATTAGGAGAATAATTCAACTTGATTTGGTATTTGAGGCGTAGAATTTGAGCAAGGGGAAAACATGGGTATCACTTCAACCATTTCACTGTCCTCCTCGCAGAGATCTGTCGCTCTCTCTCTCAACGTCACTGCTCAACACTTAGTCCACCCTTCAATGCCACCAATCAATCGACCGATCGATTCCAGGGTACATGTGTGTGAAAGGTTGAAATATATGCAGTAGAACTGCACTACATTTCGCTTAAATTTCTACAATCTTGAGTAGAGTTTTGTAGAGAAATTTAATATCCACCACCTGCAAAGATAACTCAGTAGTTTAGCTGACATTATCAGATTATATATTCTATATTTTAGGTTTCTTTTCTGATTTTATATACATATTTTTTCCAACATGGGTGTATTTTTTGTATGATGCAGTTTTGCTATCTAATTCAAAAAGTAATTCATTTCCATTTTGTGATTTCCACTCCTTCTCTGTAACTCCTGACCCTTTTCTCTGTGCTCTCATCCTCCTATCTGGCCAGGTATAAACTAATCCCCTGTGTCTTTGCTGCAGCAGAATGTGCAGGGGACAAATCTGCTGCCTGTGTGTGTGTGTGTGTGTGTGTGTGCACGGATGGTGTGCCTCAGTGTGTGAGTTTATTTAGAAAGTGAAGGGAAAGAAACTGCTCAAATTTTATTTACCCACCTTTCTCTATGTTTCTAATTAGTTATTGTAAATTCGCTAAATAATTTAAACTGTCACAGTATTTTTGTGTGTCTTTTTCATGCGTTTCAATTCGATTTCTGGAAGACAAATAAGCAGTTTTTTCCATGCTGATCTCTGCCAGCCTTTTGTTCTACTCCGTCCTCAGTAAATTCAGTAACCACGGGTGAAAATGTATTTCAGGACAAAGACGGATTAAACTTGATTTTTTTTTTTCTCTCCCAGTTGATACGGCTGCACATAACAGGCTTGATTCTAGCTTGAGAAATATACAGATGCCACCAATCAATCCACAGATCGATTACATTATAGAGTAGACAACTGCAGATCCCCCCGTATTCTCACAGCAGAATATGTACCTGACAGAAACACATCAACACTCCGGCACATAGATTTGGAAGGTTACAAACATGCACCCTCAGCACATGCACGCTGCACAGAGCTTCTCCCTTCCCCGCTCGTTTTGTTTCGCTAGGCTGATTTGAAAGACATTTAATTATTGAAACACAATTAATGCAGTTCTCCCTGGGAATAGGCAGAACACACACACACACACACACACAGAAAGGCATGGGGAGGAAACAGCAGGCTACACACCAGCAGAGATTAACCGGTGATTCACATGCATATGCGATTAATACATTTAGATTATGACCGAAAGGGATACTTTTTTTTCGAAATATGGAGCTGCTACAACTGTGGGCCTCAATGAGGATTTAGGAGGTCATTATCTAAGTTGCAGAGATAAAGAGATCATAAATGGATTGAGTGAATGAGACTTGTGAAACACTACATTGTTTATTATTGACCATGGTTTGGTATTACAAATATCATATTAAAAAAGCTATTTGACAATGGACAACTTTGGAAAAAAAACATTATATTCGTATAAGGATTTATAGAGTGTTTGTAATGCAAAATGATCTAAACATAAAGACATTAGTGGTAAAACTGTGATGGCAACCTACAAAAACTGGTGTATACATATATTTTTTTATTTGTTTTTCTCTGGTATTTATATATCTGGAATGTTTAACCTTTTCTATACACTAGGCTATATAATTCCTGTGATTTAACGTGAAGTGCAAAATACACCATAATATTATAATTTTGTATTAAAAGAGATGGATCTCAGAGAAGCTACCTGAACCAGCTGTAGGCTCTGCTCCTTCATGAACATGAACATACACACACACACACACACACACACACACACAGACCTGCATGAAGGAATAACAAGTGGTGTGTTTGTGTGTGGGGTGGGGATAGGGTAGGACCATACTACAATCTGCCTCATTAATTCACACACATTCACTCACTGCGCCTATGCCAGTATTTCAAGGACAAGAAGCACACCGCAATGCCTGAGCTGGTTTCAGTAAAAAACAAAACAAAACAAAACAACAACAACAACAACAACAACAATAAAAACAACAAAAACAAACAATACATCGTAGACCACCGACAAAAATTAAGCAAACCTGGGTGGTGGACAAGCGGGTAACGGCTTTAATCAATAGGCTTAAGAAATATAAGCTATTTGGCTCCAGTGTGCGTCTCCACCCGCCCCCTTATCAAGAGCCCACACATGTTGATTATAGGATCAAAGTCCTTTAATACTATTCCAAAAAAATACCTATTACACCTACACATTCCTACACCTTCATAAAAAAAATATTCTACGAAAAACTCAGAAATTAGACATTTCATATGGGAGATCTTGCAAAAGCTGATCAGCCGAGGTTTCTCGACCAAACAGGTTATTCACATAAACCAGTACAGGGTTTATGAGTGAACCAGCTGTAGGTTATTGCATGAAACGGCTCTTACCAATAAACGGTGCACGGCAGGGATGGATGGATGGATAGATGTGTGCGGTCTCTCTATGCTGCTCTCCTCCGGCGCCGCAGCTCACTGCCTGTTCATTTGCCGCAGACCCCGCCCCCTCCACACCAATTGGCCCAATGAACGTCGACCAAAGATTGTCGATGTGAAACGAAATAATCCCTCCCTCCGATTTCCTTCTTTGCTTAGCCGAGTATTAAATTTACTTTACCATTATCATATAGGGTAAATGTTTTCGACTCCCAGTCCCCCGGCCTCATGCTTTGTGAGTCACTGAAATTGTGTCACAGATATATCGAGTTGTACGGCCCAATATTTTAATGCACCTGTCTGAATTTGACGTTCCTCTAGCTTTGTAACATGCCTGACATTAGCTCTCTCCCACCTAGTGAGCCTTTCTGTAGTTACATTCGTTTGAATATTCTTAATCCCTTTGCAATTTAGTTAGTTTTTAGCTGTTTATATGTAAAGCTAACTGACCATAGTTGCCATTGGTAGAGAACTATCTTGACCTACACTGCAACCGTTAATTTCGTTCTCTGCTAATTAACTAGCTTATTTTTGCACTTATTTTAACTCTTAGCTTATTTTCTTTATCCAACTGAAGACGTGTTTATTTAGTATGTTTTTTTTTAAAGTGGGACACAGCTAAATACTCGTACTTGCCTCCATCAACAAAAGCGTCGCAAAGGTTAAAAAAAAAAAAAAATTACCTGCACCTGTTTGGGATTTGAAGTCTATTCTGGTGGCCATTACAATTACAAAACATTAAGGACGCTTTTCGAAAGAACTACAGGCAGCCACTCCGCTCTCGACACCGCCCACCCTGCCTCTCGACTACAGTTTTATCAGGCAGAAAACTTCCTGAATGAGGTACTAACCACAACAACAGGGGCAGAGTTGCCTGTAGGACAAAACGACGGAACCATTTGTCGGTCGTTGTTGTTACATATTTTTTGTTACCGCTGTTTTATCACCAGGCTCGCGACACAGCTAGCGACATAGCTCTCGTTAGCTAAGGACGGAGTCGATCACCTGCTCTAAGCTGCTAATCTCATGTTAGCACGCTCCCTTTAGGTATTGCTCACTTATCCACCTCCTTGACATCGGCACTCTGCCTTTCCTCGACTCACTGGCACCTGTCTCACCGCAGGTAAGTGTCGTGCTATGAATGTCAACGCTCTCCATCACCGATATGTTTTTTTCCAGGTAGTTATAGGCGAAGTAACAAACTTGTCAGAGTTACAGTGGCTATGGCACTACAGCATCATCTGGCGAATGTTGTATTTTACATGAAGCTGCAAAAGGAACCTGTACTTGTCAAATAGAGAACTTTTTACTCACAGTTCTCTCAGTGGCTGCCATAACATTTCAGGTGGATGCAAGATAATGGTTCAAAATGAATACAACAGCAAAATAATGGCCTGTAAATGCCAGCCCTAGTCTGTTCAGTGTTTATGCAGTCAGCGAGCACTGTGTCCGTGTGGCTTTAAACTTATCTGGATTGTAAGGACACATGCAAAACAGTGGTTGCAGTGTTGCCGCCATTTACTGTTGTGACTAGTCTTTGGTAAAGTGCAGGTGTAACTAATAACGTTAATTAATGTTTCTCTTCTCTGCCATTAACCCTTTAGTACTGAAGCAGAATGCACAATACCAGACCCCTGTTGCATATTATTAAACTAATGTGATTAAGATTGTGTTACACTAGTGTTTGACAGTTTTATCAACCATATGCAAATACATAGCTACGAAAATAAGTCCTATACACAGAGAGTACTGTTACCTCTCCACTCTCCAGTCTTTACAGTCTCCTACATCTATGAGTGAAACCTTGGCCTTTGTTAAAGTGTTGTTTACACATTAATCTACAGAAAATGGACTAAAGCCTAATTGATGAATTGTGGTTTGACACAACCTTATATGAATTTTGGGAGTTACCCAAGATTGTACTAATTGCCTTTCCAAACTTATCCACAGCTATCCCAAAGTTATGTAATGTACTTTCACAAACATTGGATGTAAATTTATCCCCATGTTGAACAAAGAAAAAACTCTGTCTAAACTGAATCCCAAAAGTAATGAAGCACAGGAAAACAGTCTCCACAACAGAATGTTTAAATGAATTTATTAGAATCCAGCTGGATTAAAGTACATTTGTTTAATGTTTCTAGTATTACAGAAAAAGGACTCTATATTAATAGTTTATTGCGTCAATGTTTCGGGTATTTCTTTAATCCTGTGGCAGGGCGGTCTGTTACCATGTCAGTTAATGTCTCTCAGTTGTAGCTGTTGAGGACACTGACCAATCCTCAATTTATAATCCTAGTTAGCAATTGGTATTAAGAAACACTGGCACAATGGACGCAGTTATAACCATAATGTTTGTGCATTAGTGGGTGTCAAGGAGCAAAGTGAAGCCTCAACATAACTAAAGTGCCTTCCGATAGTTGGAGGTAAAAGGTAGGCTTCAGTTGTTGTCAGATCAGCAGGTGATGACTCATTGTAATTTTGAAAAGACACACTCCTGAACAGAGACTTGGTATGTAAATTAGTCTCCCTGCCCTCTAATAAATGATCTGTATGATGAGTAGAATGAAGAATGACGTCATTGTAGATCATGTGAAGGTAATAAACAGTGGTTGAAGAAGAACTGGTCCTGGAGGCGTCACATGTAGGCGGGTGTGTGTGAGTGACTGAGACACAACACAGGCCAGTGAAAGAGGATATCATTGATATTTTTCTCTTATTTTAACCATCAGGATTCACTGCTTCCTTATGAGAAGGCTGAGGTAAATATTCATATAATGTGGAGGCCAATGTTCTATATTTATCACAGTGACATTTTTACTGCAGCAGTAATATTGGAGAGGTTGTCCTTGTTCAGGTATGACTCATGCCAGTTTCTCACCATTGCACCCAGTGGAACAGTAAACTACACACTTTGCAGTGCGGCTGTTATGTGATGATCATGTCTGTGACTGAAAGGCTTTCTGGGAAGTAGTGCACATGGGATTTTATAACATGCAATGGATCGAATAGAGCTGGTGCACTTTTGGAAGCATTATAAAAAATGTATTTCTTGAATTTATTCCATTTTTGACTCACCAAAATTTATCTTCCCACTTTAATACAACATTTAAATACTTTTGCATTTAAAGGCATCTAAATACTGCAATACTTTTTTTTTAAATCCCTGACTCTGTCATTTCCATCCACCACCAACTATATCTCCCTGCTTGTTCACCTGTCTCGCCTTCTTCTTCAGGTCCTTGTCTGCTCCCATTCTGTCAGTCTCCGTGAGTGATTGAATGCGGCGAGACTGGCATCAGTAGACAAGCACACACACAGAGGGCCATTGATTGGTCAAGGATGACCATGGATGACATGAAGAATGAAGCCGACACCACCTCACTAGTCTCCATGGCTCTCTACACTGTGATGTATCCCGTCTTTAACCAGGTGAAGAATGCAGAGTTTCAGTTGAAGTAAAAACAATAAAAACTGAGTAAACAAGGCCAAGGTTTGCTGCATGAGAAAGAAATCTCGATGAGCCTTGTTGTAAATATTCAAGTGTAGCAGAAGGAGGTTGCAGTATTTGTCTAATGAAAATGCTGGTTGAGGATTGCAGTGAATAGGATTTTTTTTTTGCCAAGTTCAGGTCTGTGGTGTGCCAGGATAAAAATGCTAAATAAAGTGCTAACAAGGATATATGACAAACCTAGAGTAATGTGAAGTGACCAGACTGCTAGTGTCTTCTGAGTGTATGAGAAGTGTATATATATATATATATATACTGTGCTTGCAGGTTATGTTTTTCCTTAACTTACGCATATAGACTAGGTTTCTTGTGTTTCCATTATATCCATGAAGTTCAGTGGAGTGTGTATATTTAAGATCTCCTTCTTGTATATTTACCAGTTTTAAAAGGAAAAAGGTATTTATCTTTGCTAATTTTTGGCTTCAAAAACTGGAATTTTGAAAACAAAATCTGCAAATGTAAATGGTACACACCCAGACATGGCAAACTATAATTTACTCAGAGCTCAAAATAACACAGGAAGTGTCAAGAGGTGCTGTGCAAATGTTAAATCAAAACTGACAAGACAAAGAAAATCAATAGAGAATACTGTATGTGGTGGCGGCACAAACTTGAGAACACAACAATGGGCTTCATTTATCAAACAAATTACATTGCAGTTTGTACTGAAAACAATTTAAAACCGACATCTATGCTCTTTATGTAGCAAATCAATGGATAACACACACAGAGCACACACTTAAAGAGCAGGGCTATTTTATATTGTACCACCAGAACAGGAGTATTGTCTTTGAAAGCCTGACAAACACTAATTTTTTTCAACTTGAAATTTTTTTTACAGCCTCTGGGAGGCCTATGAGTTTGTGGCACTGACCATCTTCATTCCCCATCCCTCTCTCCCCTCATTTCTAGTCTGTCCACTCCTCAATAAAGACAAGAAATGCATAAAATTTAAATCGATTTTTCCACAAACATTTTTTGGTGAAGGTTGATCATGAAGAGATACTTAATTTTAACCCAACACGTGTTAGTCCATGGTGTGCAAACTGAACACTGTGAAGGGGAAGAAGTGACAAGCTCTGTAATATCAGAATATGAGCTCAGAGGAACTGAACAGAATACAGTGCAGTACACAGTCCAATACAATAACACAGTGTCCTCCTTTGATATTGTGGGTCGCCTGGCTTGTATGCACTGTCTGCAGAATTACTTTTCAGGACAGAGGAGAGTCTATGATAAGCGCTGAGCTGTTTGTGTTTGTGTGTATGTTACGGTTTGTGCTACTGGCTTATGTTTGTGTGTCTGTGTATTATGACTTGCAGTTGGAGCAAGTCAACTTATCGGCAGCGCAGACCTTGAGAGCAGCTTTTATAAAGGTTAGTTTGTTTACGTTTCATGGAATGAACAGTCTTCTTTCTTGTAATAACTGGGCCTATACCTTACTTTTTCAACAATTTCAGAACATCAACTTTCTGTTAAGTTGTAGATTAGATAAGTCCCATAGTTGACCAAAGCTGACTGTGATTACTATCAGTGCAACTTGTATGTTTGTGTGTCTGAAGGCAGAGAAGGAGAACCCAGGCCTGACCCAGGACATTGTTGTCAAAATACTGGAGAAGAAGAACTTAAAAATCAACTATAGTGAGTCTCTACTTCGCATGGCTGCGGACGATGTGCAAGGTATGATGCTGGGTGCTTGATTAATGTTGTGTGTGAAGAGTGAAGGAGGGAGACATTTGATGTGTTACATAGGAAAACCAGACAACTGTAACAACATGTAATTATGTCAAAAAGAAAGGCTTTGTAAACTGACAAACAGTAAGGATGCTTCAGCAGGCTGGATGATAACCACCTTAACCTAACTGGGGTTTCTGTTACTTTTTGTCTTATTACATGAGCTCAATTTCCCACTGGGGGGAGCTGTTTCTCCACAAATCGACTCATCTCCCTACTCTCAAATGTCCCTTCATTTCTGTCTGTAATTGAATTCCTTGTGCCGTGTACAGTGATTGATGGTAGTAATGAATTCACACTCGCATATACACACACAGTTTGGATGAATTTTAAATGCACCTCCTGCATGGCACATCCCAAATTCTACCTTAATACTGCCTTCGCTTAACAAACTAAACATTGCCATTTTAAAGGGTGTGCACACATATGCATGGTCATGTATTCATTTTATATGTTTGTCTGTAGACATGTGTTTTTCGCATGTGCTACGGTCATTTATTGCTTTATTTTTGTGTCACCTGCAGCTACAGTACATCCAGAACGTCTTCAGACCCTTTCAATTATTTCACATTTTATGATGTTGCAGCCTTATGCTAAAATATAAAAAGCAATCATTTTCATAAATCCACACTCAATACCCCATAATGACACAATGAAAACAGATTTTTAGAAATCTTTATAGAAAAATTCAGACCCTTTGCTATGATACTTGAATATTAGCTCAGATGCCTCCCATTTCTCTTCATCATCTTTGAGATGTTTCTTTTGGTTGATTGGACATGATTTGAAAGGCCCACACCTGTCTATATAAGGTCTGACAATGCACATCAGAGCAAAAACCAAGCCGTGAGGTAGAAGGAACTGCCTGCAGAGCTCAGAGACATTATTGTATCAAAGCACAGATCTGGAGAAGGCTACAAAGAAAATTTCTGCTGCATTGAATTTTCCTAAGAGCACAGTGGCCTCCATAATTCTTAAATGGAAGACGTTTGGAACAACCAGGACTCTTCGTAGAGCCGGCTGCTCGGCCAAACTGAGCAATCGAAGGAGGAGGGTTTTGGTAAGAGAGGTGACCAAAACCCTGATGGTCACTCTGGCTGAGCTCCAGATATCCTGTGTGGAGATGGGAGAAACTTCCATACTTATGTAATTGTGATATTTAAGAATTTTCTTTTTAATAAATTTGAAAATATTTCTAAAATTCTTTTGTTTTTACTTTGTCATTATGGATTATTGAAACTAGATGGGTGAGGAGAAAAAATACACTTTTTTTATTTTAGCATAAGGCTGCAACATAAAAATTGAAGGGGTCTGAACACTTTCTGAATGCACAGTATTTACGTGTGTTAACGTGCCTGTCACTGAGATCTGTATTTTTCTCTTCCTTTTGGTGTTTTCAGAGTTCATGATTGATAGACGAGAGCCAGAGTTCCAGGAGCTGAACGAGAGGGCCCGAGCTCTGAGACACATCCTCAGCACCATACCAGATGAGATCAATGACAGAGTAGGCTTCCTACAGACCATCAAGTAAGACAGCTCGGTGTGTGAATGTGAGTGTGTGTGCAATATACGCCAGGTTTATTTTTGCTTAAAAGTTTCAGTCAAACTTCCTGTATTATTTTTTCATCTTTAATATTAATTTGTAATTATTAATTGAATACACTGCCAGACGATGTCTCAAGGACTTTAACTAATCATTCCCATGGGTCAAATCTTTCTTTTTTTATTTATTTTTTTTTATAGTAAATTGCTTTGATACACTGTGTGTGTCTTCGTGATGAAGACCCTTGTTTCATAAAAACAAAAAACAAAATTCATTCATTCTATGAAGTGTAATGAGACAACCAGGAGTCAGCACAAGTTGAAAATCTTTCAATAGTTCATGGCGAGTTTTGAGGTTGTTACAAACACAGACTCACAGGCACAATCTACACACTTTTGCAATCAGTGCATACTTATGTTGCTAACCAGAGTGAATGTCTGTATTATGAGGACATTGGTTGTTTGACTGCACAAACAGACCCGTAGTTAAAGTCATGCGAATAATGTGAGTTGAAAATTCACTTTACTCTCTGTCTGCACACACCTTAAGAGCTGAAACACAAGATATGGTTTTGTTTTACTACAGCACCTTCACTTAGCAAAATAGTATGTGTTTGTGTGCAATAAACAGATTATCAGTAAAATGATAGAAGAAGAAGAAGAAGAAGAAGCAGCAAGAAGTAAATAACTGTGCTCAAATTAATCTCAATACATCCAGAGAGTGTTTGACATTCATTTGAGATTGTTGATCGTTTCTAACTGGTCATTTGTGCTGTGGTATATCAAGGAATGGTTTAGAAGAAGTATGAAATAATCCCAACTCATTGGTCCACTCACAAGCTTTCAACCGCATCTCACAGTTTTCATCAGCAATTGGAGCTGGGGTGTCGTCGCATGACCCAGGTTTAGAAATCAAATCATTAAAACATTAACAATTAATCAAAACATTAAAACAAACATGCATAGGTACTGAACTTAGTGTTAGTTATTTATATGTATGTGATGGAATAGCGAAGACAAACCTCCAAGGTTTTTTATCTTTGTCCACTGCACTATACACACACATGCACACACACACACACACTAGAGACGGTGGAGAGACGGTGGAGAGACAGTGAGAAACGTTTCATTTCCTTGGCTCACTCTGCCATTATTTTGATGGAATTCAATACTCTTAGTGAGTCACTGCTTAAGTTACTTACCCAGCGGACGGCTTAGAAAAAAAAATCAATTCAAATGGAATGCTACTAATTTAAGTTATGAAACGACAGATTTCAAGTGCATACAAGGAGAGAAAAGAAGTTGAAGGTGCAAGCAGTTTGTAACAACAGGGGAAGAAAGGCAGACAACGAGCAGGATCAAAGAACTGTTGTTTCAGGGTTATCACTGCCTGATAAAACCAGACAGATTTTGAGATATTGTTTTATTAACATGCACTTTATTTGTGTGTCATATCCACAGAGACATTGCCAGTGCCATAAAGGAGCTGCTAGACACAGTTAATACTGTCTTCAGGAAATACCAGTATCAGAACAGACGGGTAAGTAGATACATGAAGAGGGAAAAGTACATACACACAAACAGTCTCCGTGAAATAAGTGGAGCTGAAAGGCTGTCTGTATTTATTGGCTAGGCACTGGAACAGCAGAAGAAAGAGTTTGTGAAATACTCCAAGAGCTTCAGCGACACTCTCAAAACATACTTCAAAGACGGAAAGTATGACACTGTTTCTAGTTTTCTCTGTTCTTCTTCCTTTTCTCTCATCTGTTTTTCCTTTTCTCTCACACACACACACACACACACACACACGCACGCACACATGCACACATGCATACACACGCACGTATGCATACGCACACAATGTCACGATCATGTAAATGGTTGTTGTTTGATCACAGGCCAGCTTCTATCAAATTGCTACCATTGCTGAATAATTCCCTTGACCCATTTCCTGTGGATTCATGCTGGCTTGTATTCTCTGAAGCCTGACATTCTCCAATCCAGCCAGATCAAAATGTTTCCTGGATCAATCCTGATATTGTTGCCATGGTTCTCTGCTGTATGATTGACAAGTGCATCCTTGTGTCTATGTCACGGTTGTTTCCAGAGTGATAAACGTGTTTGTCAGCGCCAACCGGCTCATCCACCAAACCAACATGATACTGCAGGCCTTCAAGACGGTGGTGTAGCAGCCTGAGAAGACACACACACCGACAGACATTTTTATTTGAGAAAAGGTGATATGAGCCTGTGTAATTTGTAAAGACATTGTATTATTTTGGGCTGTATAATTTATAATTCTGTAGCTTTGAGGGTAGATCAGGTAGTTTGAGGTTCAAAGCAAATCAGGTTGACAGTAATTGCCAGGGATTTTTAACTCTCTTTTATGTTGTTCTTTTATCAGATTCTTAAGTCAATATTCCTCTATATATTTCTCTCTCTGTTCAGTACTGTGTAGGACTAAAAAAGTATAGGGGAATGTGATCATTTTTCATGTCCTCAAAAGTTTGGCAATTGCAAAAGTCTTAAAAAGTTACAATAAAAACAAGTGGCATTCAGTTTCCAAACACATTCCCACATTTTTGGGGTTTTCACTTCATTTCATTGTCATTTCTGGTTGTAAAAACACACACAGTGGTGTCTTCTACTTGGTACTAATATCTTGCCACTATCAGCATCCATCATTCTCAATTTAAATCTGTTATGTTCAGATCCTGTCAAGAAGTCAAGGTCTGGAGAAATGTTTGGGAATTTGAAATGGAGGCTGTGTTTGCTGTTTGCTGTCTGCTAGAGTGCGCTGCTTCATCCAGTGCATCATAAACACAACCCATCCAGGTGAGCAGTAACTCACCTGCTGTGCAGTCTGTCTTTTCACTTTAGTTACAGAAGTGTATGTGAAGTCTTCACATTCCCTGTATACTAACAATAGATAACCCAGTATATAAGGAATACATGGCTTGATCCAAGAGTTATTTGGGATGAGTTTATGTACTGGGATTGTGTGTGTACCCTGTCAGTTGTTTTTCCTGTAGGTCAGGGTTTGCAAAAAAAAGTTTAAGAAGTTTATAGACTTTTTTTCTTAATTATCTTGTGACCCTTCAGAAGGTGTACTGTATGTATTTAGACCAACATTCGCCTTGAAACGCTGGATTTATTGATTGCTATAGTATTGCTGATAGTATTGATTGCTGTTGTTGTAAAAGATCTACATACAGTAGAATGCATGGTGTTACACAAAGCTGTCACAGTTTTTGATCCGACTAGACATTTCAGAAATCACTGAGCAGCTTTTATTATAGACACCAGTTGCACCATTATCTCACACAGGAAGGTGCTGGGGCACAGCTACAACTGTACACACACCCCAGTGTTCGAGTTAGTCCCACTTCTAGTCTACATTAGGAGGTGGTTAAATGTCACTTTAATAGGTTTGTTTTAGGGACAGAGGGTACAGCACGAGAAGTTACACAACTTCACCACAAAAACTCCACTGAACATCTCAGACTGCCTAAATGTAATAAGACAATTATTTCCAGACAAATAGACATGATTATAGATGAACACAATGTTAAATTGATATTTAACAACTTATTTTTATTTTAATCCATGTGTCAAGGAATTTGAAGCAGCAAAATTGGAATAAGTCATTATTTTACACAAATATATTTGACTGAATGTATCATTTTACTTTTCTGTTGTCACTCTCTTTCTGATACTTTAATGTGCGATAGCCATGGCAGCGTTCCATCAGCCAAATGTTATTAAAATAGAAACCTGAAATTCAAAACAACCATTAAACAAAAAGTAATGAGACCTGAAATTCAAAACGACTATTAAACCAGAGTCATAAAGAGTGTGTTGAACAATCACATTTCTTTTTTCATTGCAAATAAAAGAGTTCCAATATTTGAGGAAGATTTTCAAAAGTGGGTCTCTTTTCAGATTTCCATTGTTGTATGAAAGTGCTTCATTTCCGCTCAGTTGCCCTTGCGTTCTGTTTTCTTTGATGGCACCTCTTTCCTCCCAAGTGCTAAGATCCGCACCAATTTTTTTCCCCATTCCAGCAACTTCATTCTTCTCCCCGTATAATAGTGGATTTTCCATGGTGGATTTGTGGTGGGCTATTTCGGGCTCTGTACTCGCTCCTACATGCACTGCTGTAATCCAATTGTGATAGTGTTAATTTCTAAAGCTTTATTATTGAAATTGCTGAGACCTAATTTTCTGATCCTGTCACTGTTGACGACCGCCATAATCAGCTAATTCAAGTTATTCCAGGCCATTAAGTCACACACAGGGATTGGTCGTGGTCACTGAAGCAGCGGGGAGGAAGGGAAATGATAACATCTATGTTGGGTGTGTAGCTTTGGGGTTGTATTCACGCCTGCAGTCACACATGCAATCTATTTGTTTCAGTTTTAACAAAACCCTAAGAGACTTTTTTTTTTTTTTTTTTTTTTTTACCTTTTTTTGGTGTGTGTGTGTGTGTGTGTGTGCGCGTGCGCATGCTTGCGTGTGCCTGCGTGTGTACACAGAGTGACCCACAGGATGCCTTCTCAAAGGCATTTGAATGACACTATAAAGCTCTGGTGGTGTGTGTTCTTATTTTTGTTCAGGTCCAGGTTCACATCAGTATTTTTTTAGTTGTTTCAATGCATGAACACTTTTATGAGTGGCAGTAGAATACTAATGTTCTCATGAATTGTGTCGCTGTAGCTATGGTATATGTGTGTGTGTGTGTGTGTGTGTGTGCAGGTTGTGTGTCTGTGTCAGGGACTAATTGTACCTCACACAGATTATGTTCTCTCCAGTGCCTAATCTGTGAATAGAAGTTTCTCTCACACACACACACACACACTCTCTCACACACACACACACACACATTGTGTTTCATACAGGGCCTGGACTCACAAACACAACTCTTTTTGACTACTTGGTTGCCAGGAAACTTAGCCTTAGAGTCTTTGAGAGTGAGGGATAATAAAAGAAAAGAATTGTGTGTGTGTGTGTGTGTGTGTGTGTGTGTGTGTGTGTGTGTGTGTGTGTGTGTGTGTTTGTGTGGGGCCTCCACCACTGTCTGGGCTACTGGGGGCAGTTAGTTAACTCTCTGCGGGTGTGTGTGCTGCAGCCAGGGCTGTTAGCATTGATTGCTTCTCAGACATCGCTGGCTTAGACAAACTTCTGGACACAAAGCTCGGGCTCTGGGAATCAGCTTAATCTCCTGCGGACAAGACCCAGCCAAGGCCAAGACAGACTAACCAGAGACTGAGGATTTGTTTGAACTGTCATACATTTTTTTTTTTTTTTTTTTTTAAATGGTGTGTTTCAGCACCTCAGATGCATAGGGACTCTGGGACAGTTTGCTGTGGACACCCATTGTTGACTGAAGGGATGAAATTGGATGTCTTGGTAAGTTTGAATGTGTTATTAACGGAGAAACTGTGTGTTCAGTTCTACTATATGGACTTTATGATTAAAAACCGGCTTGACTGAAGTGTGTACACACTGGCAGTCCTGTCAAGGTACAGCTAACTTGACAGTGATGTTGCCAGGCTAAGAGCCTGTCATTATCCAGTTACAGCCTGGTACTGAGGGGTTTTTTGGACAGTTTGACTGCAGTGGATGATACTCTGTCCAACTCTAATAAAACCCAGATAGAAATCCGGCAGTGACAGTTTCAAGAAGGCTGACTGAAACTTGAGGAAGGAGAGGGACAACACTGGTAAGTGGATATTGTTTTCCAGCAGGTGTGACAGCATTATATATATTTTTATTTTTCCATTGAGTTGTCTTGTAAAATGTACATGATTGAAAGCAGATTGAAACCAATGACAGGAGCACTGAAAAGTAATGCCTTTTTACTTCTGTTCAAAGAGCATTTATGGTGCATCATCTACAAATATGGGCCATGTTTTGTGTTAATTTTATTTAACTGTGCTTGTGTAATCATATAAAGACTTATGCCAGCTGCTTGCTGCAAAAGAAGCTAGGATTTAAAGTTATCACACTCATCAACAAAACATGAGCGAACTGCCCCCAAGGTTTCACCATTCTTTCTGTTTATTACAGTGGCATAAACAAATCTGTTGCAGCCTACTACTCATTGTCAGTGGTGAAAATAAAAGGTGGATAAACCATAATATCAAGATCACACTGCAGTTAATCACTGTTAAGAAAAAGATAACAGCTTCAGCAAAGCATTGATTTTTAGCTTTCATTACACAACCTGTCATCTAAATCTCAGCTCAGTGTGATGCCACTTCCAATGAATTTGTCTCATAAACGTTCATGTCGGGCTAAAAATTGAACTGAGGGTGTTTGCTGTCCTCCACTGCCCTTTGTGGTCTTTAGTAGAATGTTAAAAAGAAACCTTTCATCAACATTTCTCTCTTAGACCTCAAACACACCTTTAATCATAGCACAGGCTAACTTAACAAATCCGACCTTTTATTCATAGTATTATTCATACTGCTCATCTACCTGACTTCTGCATTTTCTTTCTGCATTTCACATTACCTGACACAACAGAGACTTGACATGCTTTGGCAACCTGCCGCCTCCTTGAACCATTTCTGAGGTATAATTTTGGGGACCTATTCACCCACTTTTGAAAGCCACTGAGCTGGGGGAAAAATTCTGTTGAAAATGAAAGACCTTAGCACACCATTCAACACAGTCATGTTTGGATAGAGTGAAAAGCGCCAACAAAAGAAGTCTGCTGCTGCTGTGACTTCACTGTATGATTATGGTGATTATGGTGGCGCTGTGAAACAGATATGGAAGGTTACTAAGGGATTACTCAAGCTGGGAACATCTTGTTTCGTCATGTAACACCTAGAAAGTGAGGAATTTATTATTTGACTGAGTCTTCAGCACAGACCCGCATACACATGCTGTACCTGTCTGACCGTGTCTGGTATGTTGGTGATTGATTGACAGGTGAGCTGTAACCATGGGAACCAGAATGGAGGTGGCACAGCTTGAGAGCAGGATGAATATTGAGGACTATAGAAAGCTGCAGAACCTTTTCCTGGTGAGTCCGTCAGTTTATTAAAGACCTCGTGTTAAAGCACATTTAATTCAGATGGGAAACAATTAAAAAAAAGAGTCTTATATTATACAGTATATGTCTGTTGTGTACCACACTCTGCTCGCAGACACAGTGCAATGTCTCATAATCCTGTTGATCTTGATGCAGGATGCCTCGGGTGCATCTCGCTCCTTGTCCAGAACTGAATTCATGGATTTGGCTTGGTCTTTAGTAGGCCGTGGCTGCAAGGAGGAATATGGCCTCCTGTTCGACAGTGTGGTTGTCACTCAAGAGCACCGCGGCCTCCTTCTGGACAGTGACGCCGTGAAGGAGGAAGGACGTGTCGACTGGGGAGGCCTGTGCTCTTTTCTGCTGCTGGAGCTTTCAGATAAAGTGAAGAACACCAGAACCAGTACTGTGCCTTGCTGGAAGCCCACGCGCACCCTGACCTGTCCACATCGAGACCAGGTTCAAAAGGTAAAAGTTCATGGACCTCTTGGAGACCTAAGAGAGGAAGGGTTTGTTATGAGGGTGAGAGCATGTTGCCCGTTTTAAACATCTGATCCATTTCAGCATGTTATTTAAAAAAAACATTTTGACATTGACTGACTGGAGAATCCCAAAATCTGCTGACTGGGAGGAATTTAACGTTATTAAACATTGTGTGAGGAAATGTTCAAAAGTATTAGGGTCTTGCTCATCAAAATGGCACACCTCTTTTGAGATAAATGGCTCTGGACTCCTTTAACATCTATCAATTAATATGTAAATGAAGTGGCTGGTATAAAGTGCCTACTGCTGTGGATAAAGTGATGGCTCACCACTTTAATCTTTCAATCCTGAGAATGTCAAAGTGTCAGAATGTTGTGTCAGTTGTTTTCCAAATGACTGGAAGGTTTTCACCCCTTTAACTTAGATCAGTCTAAAAGAGGCAGACAGACTAAAGTCACTTAGAAGATTTTTAATTACCTCCGCCAAGGAGGTTATTATTTATTATTTCACCTGTGTCCGTCTATTTGTTTGTCTGTCAGCAGGATTACACAAAATAATGAAATGATTTGCACCAAACTTTGTGGAGGGATGAGGCACGGGCCAGACAAGATCCAATTAAATTTGGGGCAGATCCAGATCATTTACAATGAATTTGATTTTTTTTTTTTTTCTCTGATGTGTGGTGCATGTTGTTTGACAATGGCCTTGGTGGAGTGCTGCTCTCCACTGAATGCCACTATAGTTTCTGTCTTTAATGTGTGAAGTGTGGCAGGACACAGGCAGGGTAAATAGAAAATGCGAAAAATATAAAGCTACACTAATCAAAATTGTATGTAACAACAGATCATATGACTGTGTAATGTAAAAGGGATTTGCCTGTAGTGACGAACCCACAGAGAATTATCATATGACTTTGCAATTTGCCTCAGTTCTACCTAAAGTTTTGGCAACTTTCAGCGGGTAGTTTTAGTTTTACTGTTCACAACTTTAGTGTTTTCTCTATAGTCTATGCTCCCTTCCCAGCACCAAACACCAGAAGAAGTTAGCAACTAGCCAGTGAACATGGTGTAGTGGAAAACAGCTAAAGAGCCACATATTTCCCTCAGGAGATGGTAGTGACCAAAACAGAGCTAAAAAGTTAAGTGAGTATTGGATGTACATTCATCAGGCAGCCAGAAACGTGACATCAAATTACTGCTAATGTTTCTCTGTGTCTGCAAACATCTTGTCTTCCAGTTTACATTCTGTCTTCAGTCTTCATGAATAGCTAAAGGTTTCCATATTGGAAGCTAATTGGGAAATTACAGCTTCCATTAACAGTAATATTTGAGCACCTCACGAGTTAAACCAGGACAAAACACTATTCATTTTGTTACCATTTAACAATTACAGCTTCAGTAGGACTTAAGTGAGACAGCAGACAGTCAGGTGAGTTTTTAAAGTAATATATACAGCAGGTAACAGAAAAACATGGTTGTAGATAAGTAGGTAGTTAGAATAATTAGAGATAATTACATGGCACACCAATCTGAGAGATGGTGCAAAGCTTGCAGTTGGCTGTGGTAAAATGACCCCGTCTGCAGTAATTACACTGGTAGTACATCTAAGCCCTGACCTGTATTCTATGAGTATTAATAAACCTTTTCTTTCATTAAAGATAGTGTCTCTTTCTCATCAGACACTGTCGGTTCCAGCCTTTTTTCTGCAGCTCTCTGTTTTGTTCTTGTAGTTCAGCCAATAAAATCCCATAATTCATTAATCCTCTTTGTTTTATTGGTTTCAGCACAGGACATGGCCTGCTCACTTCTATTCACTTGCATCCAATAAGACAAAGATTTGGGGAGGAGTATAGAGCAGCTATGAAGGAGAGGAAAATATAAAATAGCTGAAATATTTTAATCTCATTTTAAAGGCTTGAAGTAATTGATTTCACATTAAGATATTATAAACTGCACTGCAAAGAGTATTAAAGCTTATATGAAGGTCATTTTTTTTTTTACAAAAGTGTAAAGTAAGTAGAATCTTTCTGTTACTTTGCCCAGTCCCTATATTTGTCTAGGTAAAATACTGTTGCTCTGTAATGTCCTGTGGGCTCTCCAGGTGTTGTACATGCAGAGTTCAGGCCAGTATCTGACCGTGAGTAAAGGAGGAACTGTGGGGCTGCGGGATGGAGAGGACATGTCCCTTCTGCACACCCATCGACTGCAAAACAGCACAGTCACACCCAAAGATCTCTGGGTCACAGACATGGTGCTGCTGCACAACATACACAAGGTGATCACTTTCTGAACATTGCATAACTTACAACTGATCAGTCAGCCAGTTATTGATTATTGGGGCCATGCCTGGTTATGGGGAAAGATTCCAGTTCCTGTAACATAGTATGTTATTAATGGAACTGAATATATAAATAAAAAATTAATAGGGAGTCTCAATTATTGGTTCAGACATTTTACTGCACAGAGGTAAACAAGCGTTTCACTCCATCAATTAATTATTGATCAGTGGCTGTGGTTAATGGAATTGCAGACATGCAGCTTATGCATAATGTTCAGAAAATAAACATTCATTTTTCTGTAATGAGACCATTAATTATTGATCAATATTTTTAATTAGCGTTCTTTAATCTTCAAATTTGCGGGTGACAGATGTAATGCAGTTGCATGACACACATGAAGACCTTTCAGTCGTACATCGATTCATCACAGATATTGTCAGATCATTATTATATCCTACTGATGAATTTGATTGCTCATTATCTGCCTGTCTCTCTGTTCCATTCGTTATTTCCTTTTTCTCAGATGGCTGTGTCATTTACGAGTAAGGAGGTGTGTTTTTATGACATATTGTCTAAACAGGACTTCAGCTGCAAGTATAAACTCCAGGTAACAGGTGTAATCCTGCTCCCCCTGATAAAACAACAGTATATAACAAGATATAATGTTATGGTTCTGTTGGTTTGAGCGTTTTCTATCATCATATTAACTCCTATTGTTGCATTCTTTTTGATGGATATTACACACCAGTTCTCATCTTCTCTAGGGTTTGAAGTTTACTCCCTGGTGTCTCGATTACTGGGTTGATCCCTCTCACCCTGACCTGGCTGTTCTCACCATAGGGGACATTGGAGGACAGGTAATCCACAGACTGAGAAAAGTAAAGGAAAAAGAGACAGAAAGAGGGAGGAGGAGGGAGGGAGGCAGAACATTGTCAGGAGTCTTCATCTTTCTGCATCATCTGTATGTGTTCTTCCGCCCATTGCTCCATAACAGTGTGTATGTGTGTGTTTTCCCAGGTCAGTGCTTTATATTTCACCTCAGCTCAGATCTCTCTGTTTGAGAAACCCAGTCTGAGGATGGACTCAGATTCAGCAGGCATCATCCTATGGGACGAGCTGGTCAAAGGAAAACATCACTCCTGTTACACTGTGACACACCAAGTACACGCACCTGCCTGGGTTAGAAAAGGTAGGAAACACAAGCTCACACGCATGCATAAAATGTTCTGTTCATGTATGTTGTTATAAAACATAGATACAAACCTATTTTTTTCGGTGTCTCTTTGATGCACACAAGCACGTCTTTGTTGTAGCTTCATTTTCATTTCCCTCACTCTTCATTGTCTCGTCTCCCCACAAACACATTTCATATTGTATGTAAATGAGAGGGGTCAGCAGAAAGAGCGTACTGTACAATGGTAGATGTGTTCCAACATGCTGAAATATCAGAAAGCTGGTATTTCTAAATAACCAGATTCCTCTGATTGCTGTTGTTTGAAAGCATTGGAGATTCATGTTGGTTAATGGTGCCCCTAAAATCCTGTTATTTTTTTCCTAATTATCTGCCTGAGTTCAAAAATAGTTTTTAATAGTTGGATACAATGAAAGCGAGGATACAAAGAGAGACGACAGTGAGAAAGAAAACGGAAAGAACACACTGTGGGTGGGTGTCAGGGATGACAATCACACTTTCACCTTGACACCTGGGATGAGAGCCACTGTCTATGCATACTTTCTCGCTTTTTCAGTGTCACTACAATAACAGCTTATGCAACACCATGGAAATGCATGGGCGTGCCTCTGTCACAGATACACACACACACACACACACACACATACACACACATGCTGTGAGTCCTGAGTCATCCACTTTATAGTCTTGCATAGCCAGACTTTTGACTATTGGCAGAAAGTCACGGGCTTGAGGTCTGGCCCCCTGAGACTCCTCACTTCAGCTCAGTGTGGGTAACAAAGAGGTCGCTTAGTTGTATCTTGATTGCATCATTTGGATAGAGCCCCTCTGAAGAGTCACTGGGCTGTTTGATAATGATTCAGCAGAGGCAGCGCTCTGAGATTAGCTTGGCTGAAAGGGGAGATCCAGATAAAGGGGGAAAAGAGGAATAAAGTGCATAAAAATAAGCACAACAAATGGGAAAACAAAGGGAAAACAAAAAAAGGGGGAAATAGAGGAGACAATGCCAAAACATTAAAAGCGCTGGTTAATTGAAATTTTACAGGCTGCGTGTGCGAGTGCGTGTGAAACAGTAAGAGATAGTGCATGTTAAGGATTTCTGTGTCTGTATATGTGTGAGTGTGTGGTGTTTTCAGAGTGTGAGAAAGGAAAGGAGGGGAACGTGTGCGAGTGTATATGTGTGTGTTTGCATACCTCTGGGGTGCTGGTGCTGTTCTTTTGAAGTTGCCCACCCTGCAGTATGAGTGGGCTTTGTACCATTAGACATGGCTGGTTATCCAGACCTCCAAACCTTCAGGCTCACGGGCCACCAGAGAGAGAAGAGGGGGGGGAGGATTGGATGGGGTTGGTGGAGGGGCAGAGAGGAAAATTGAGAGGAAATTAGGAGGAAATTGGGATGGACACAGACTTGTAAGGACAAGGAAGGTGAGGTGTAGGAAGTGTGTGTTTGTGAGCGAGGAAAGCATTAACATATCTGCCTAATGTGGTGATCAAAGAAAGGAAATAGAACATTAAGGATAAACGTTCGTGTGTAGGTAACATCAAATCTCCCAAAATGTGCAGCGATTTGTTGCAGAACAAAAAAAGGTTTGCTTTGATGTAGATTCTAAACTCAGCCATAAAAGTGGCTAAAGCAGATGTTATGTATCTGGGTCTGCATCACAAATAGTTGGATTTTATGATTTGGTGCGTGTCAGTGAAATAGACAAGGCCTCATTAAACAATGATGAGTCATGTGAGGCTGTCTGAAAACCCACTGATCTTTTAATTCACGGGGCGGAGAAAAGATCTGGTGTATGAAATGTAATCAGACGTAATTATTTGCCCTGGCTATGCGGCCGATCTTTGACCTACGGCTGTCACATGCCATCTCACAACCCACAGTTATTTGTGCAGTATTTGAAAGCTAAGCAGCTTCTAATAGAGACATGTGGCATCCAATTTAGCTGTTCTCAGTCAAAGTGTTAATTGAGATAGATGGCGATGCAAGATCCATTACATTTTCTGTAATACCAGTGAGCAAATCAAACCGGCGTAATTGTATGCTGTGCTGAGCGCCTGTGGACTGGCTGGTTTACAATGCAGAAGGGCTGCAGTCAATACACATTTACCACAGCCATCTCAGAAAGTGGTTGTCCTTCAGAGGTCTGGTAGTGCAAGAATTTTGGCATCAGCAAAGAGAAGTATCAATTGGAAGAAATGAAATGAAATGAACTGTGTGTCATCATCAACATATGCTGCATTGAGGTTTTACATTATATTTGTTGGATTCAAAATGAATCTATTCCCTCTACTAGTAACTTCTGTTTCATTATTGCTCTGCACACAGCAGCTGCTTGAAAGCCAGCGGCATTTCCTCTCTTGAAAATGAGTTTGTACGGTTAGGATCAAATCTGTACAGATAAACATTTTAATGAGTGACGCCTATTGGTCTCTATCATATAAAAGAGAGAACACATTACTTGGGTTTTAAAATGACTTCATTGGCTCCCAGTCTGTTTTAGAGTGAATTTTGAAAATTTTATTTATCACTTTTTAAGGTTGGTAGTGGCTTAGCTCCTAAATATGAAACTGACCTCCTGACCCCCTACAGCCTGGATGCAACCTGAGATCTTCTGGTAGGTCAGTCCTTGCAGTTCCTAGAGCAAAACTAAGTAAAGGTGTAAAGGTAAGTAAAGGTGATAAGGTATTTTCTATTCAGGCTCTTCTTCTGTGGAATGACTTGCCAGAGGAGATCAGGGAAGCAAATCTTTTTTTTAAAGAACTCACTATTTTAGAGTTGCTTTTCATTGATTTTTATTAATGCTTTTACTCTTTCTCACATTTTTTGATTTTTTAAAAATAATATTATTAGCATCATTATTATTCTCTCCACTTCATCACACATTCCCCCATGGTCAGGGTGTGTGGATACTTCTCTAAAATGCACAGGTTTCCCTGAGGTATCCCAGACTACAGATGCAACAAAAATCATAACGTAACCGAGTGATCCGTACTTTACACGTTACAAGTCAGTTGCAGTTTATCGTAAAATATAAATATAATATAATATAAAAAATATAAATAAATAAATTGTATTGCTTTGTTCAGTTCTACATTTGAAACTAGCTGTCAAGCTGCTCATGAGTGTGTGGTGCTGATGAATTATAAACAACAGATTTATAAAACGTAAAAGTGAAAAACAGAAACTATAGACAAATATGTATTCTTCACATCCAGTTTCAAAACGACGTGACAATCATGAGCGGGCTTGTTCTGTACTCACTCTTTTCTGGATGTAGTGAAGCTAATTAAAGTATCTGGCACCCCTAATTTACATTAACTTTTTGTCTCCTTCCTGCTTCCTACAGTGCTTTACCTGGGATCACTGGAGGCCTTAGTGTCGTGTAGCACCAGACCACTGAGCAGCATGGTGATTGGCTGGAGGGAAAAGGAAACCAGGCGTCTACGAGTCACTTCTTTCATTACAAAGAGGGGAGTGTGGGACATGGACCACCACCGTGGGCTCAATCTGATAGGTGGGGGCAAATTCATAAAGTTCACATAAAGTTTAGTTAACTTGTTACGAGAAGTGCTCCTCAGTCTGTGAAAACAGTTTTATGCCTTCTGTGGGCTATGAAAGAACTTTTTGTTTTAGAAAAAAACAACCCTTATTATGTCAACAGGGGAGCTGGAGCATGATCCATACTAATGACGAAAAGTCAGGATATCTCAGCCTTTGATTTGGCCCATTCTCTTTTTAATCTTTTTCTTGTGAGACCAAAATCACAAATGGTATTACATTCTCTATCCTATCCTTAAGCCCTTGGTTTGAATAAGCGAAAACTTCACAAAAACAAAACTTGCAGGCAAAACAAATGCTGTAACAGTACTTTTCTATGCACTCACCAATACATAAAAAAAAACATCAGTACCGTCAAATGCTCCTTTAAATTGCTTGCAGGGGACTACAGACAGTATGGTTTCCTGTAATTAAATGCTGTTAGCTTCCCTGCTAATTTGGGACATTCTGATTGATTGTAGCCACAGCAGGTGTGGATCATCAGGTCTTGCTGTGGAACCCTTATGTGACCTCGGAGCCAGTGTGTGCGCTCAGTGGGCACACAAGCCCTGTCGTCGCAGTTTGCTTCATACAGACCAAGCAACAACTGCTCAGCTACTCCAAAGATAAGGTAGGAGTGTGTGTCTCTGTGCGCAGCACTCTGCTAGAAGAGATAATGTAATGATAAAAAGCCCTCTCATTATAATATTAATTGTGATACCTTGCTATAATTACTGCAGAGGAAGAAGGCTGCAGTACAGATGATTGGTAGCCTGTTTCACACATTGTAAGAGCTGAGCAAAAATTAAGACCACATTAGCCTTTGTCTTTCTAATGCAAAGAGGATGTTGGTGCTTGTGCTGCTTTTCCTCTACCCATTGTAGCTCTGTGCATGTTTGCCTTCTCTTTGGTTTTTCTGAGCAGAATTAATATTTTAGAAGTGATTTATGTTCCATCTGCTTTCTGCTCAAACACCATCTGCCATTGCAAGAAACTCTGAAAGCTTTGCCTCAGTTTCCTCTGGAAGAGTCATCCTGTTTGTGGCATAAAGCAATTTGGCAGCGTTATTGTGAATTCTGGCTAAGTGGCACTCTCAGGAATGATTGTAATTGTTCGGTAATTATAACAGTGTCTTGTGATAATCATTGGTTTTTATTGGTTTTTATTGTTTTTTATTGGTTTTTATAGTAGCAGGTTTGATGTTTTTTTTTCCTGTGCATGTGTTGATTCTTATGTCTTCTACCCCTACAAAACACGCACTCCCTATCATCGTCTCTCCAGGTCCTGTGTCTGTGGGATGTCTCCAGTCAGCAGTGTGTCCACCGATTGGCTGGTGTCTTCCCAAAGACACAGGAGGACACACACACCCTCCTGTTCCTCCACGAGGAGCATCAGCTCCTCTTGCTCTCCTTCAACAGCTTGCTTCTTCTGCTAGAGACTGTGAAGGAGGAGAAGAGGACCAGCAGCCATGACCACCCTGTTACCTGTGTGCTGTATAACAGTCTGTTCAGACAGGTATGCAGGGGAAATAACTCTCTGAGACATTATTTCTTTGACTTAAATCTCTCACTTTTTTATATTTTTAAAAAAATATTTTTGTTATATTTTTATATTTAATTTACCTTTGTCCAGAGGCATATTGCAAGCAATAGATAGGCAGGATATAAATATTGTGACCTGGATGTGATGTATGAGCTACTAACAATAAATTTAGTGAGCAGAAAACTCTCAAAGATACTGATGAATTCTACAGTAGTTGAGTTTCAAAGTTCATTCCTGACTATGGGCACAGCAATTTTCGATCACTTCAAATGCTCTTTACTGCAGATTTTGTTCAAATTTTAATTTTCTCTAAGCACTTCAAGGACAAGGTCCATTAGCTGATAAAGAGCGTGTAATATGATCAAAAGCTACAGAACAGCTACTAAATGGACCTTGGTGTGACATTGTTTTGTAAATTCTAAAATAGTTTCTTCAAACATTTAAATGCAAAAATATTAATGCAAATATAGGTTGTATTTGTAGATCAGAAATTATGCTGACTTCAGTAAACATCTGGGAATGCTGTCATGGTACTGTTAGACCTAAATTTAATTTATTTTTTATAACACTTTGGTTTGCAACAGTTTGATATAACTGTGGCATTGCATTGCCATTTGTCTCATTGTTTCACAAAGGGATAATGCTTTCTACCTTTTCTTTGAACATATGCATCATTATTTTGTTTTGTTGCATGTTTTGTCCCTTTTGCCCCATTCTGCGACAGACTTAGACAGCTAATATTAGTTTCCCACACAGTGGAGCAACAAAACACAAATAAAAAAACAGCTAATGCATCCAATATGAACATCTCTCATGTTATAAAGTGCATCCACGCTTGATTTTTTTCTTGCCTTTATTCCCACTTGACAGGAGCATTAGTAGCATATTTTTGTCCTTGGAGACTTAGCACAAAAATAAAGTGAAACGAAGCGAGGAGAGTGGTTTGGCTTTGTGAGAGTCATTAAAGAAAACATCAGTGGAACCTGCCCGTCTCACAGCATAAAACAGATCAAACTCTTGTTGATGATTGATATCCTCTTTCTGTGTGTGTGTGTGTGTGTGTGTGTGTGTGTGTGTGTGTGTGTGTGTGTGTGTGTGTGTGTGTGTGTGTGTGTGTGCGTGTGTGTGTGTGTGTGCATGTGTGCGTTTGCGTGCGCAGGTAGTCAGCAGTGACTCTGCCTCCTCTGTGATCTGCTGGCAGGCTGACACGGGCCAAAAGGTCAAGCAGTTCCATCGTTGCCATGGCAACGCTGAGATCTCCACCATGGTCCTGGATGGTACGCAGACCCGACTGTTTACTGCGGGCACTGACGGAGAGGTCAAAGTAAGCGGACAGACACACACACACTTGCTGATTCAGCTGTGAACCGTATCGCTGCAGGTCAGTCCTCATAGAGATGAAAGTCTGAAATACACTGACTGAAATGCAAACAAGGCAGGGAATGGAGACTCATGAAAAGATAAGACAAAGAAGGCTAAGTGGCAAACTTTTAGAAAACATTTCAAATAACTTCTAAGAATTGGTAACTACCTCTGAAATATGAACATTTCCTCGTTGACTTGTTGTAATTTGATGAGATGAGAGATGAAATTGACAAAATTAAACATAGGTGCAGCCAGAACCAAAAGGAGCTATAGCTCTGCCATTTAACCTCACTGACACCTATACATTGTTCTATGCTCACACCTTCTGATCACAAAAAAGCAGGATTTATACTTGATACAAGAAGTTAATGGCTGTCATAGCTTGTAGGTTTTTCATTAATATTTTAGCTTCGCATTTCACTTGTTGATAGCACCAAGAGGAACCTAAGTTGGATGTGTTGTACATGATCAGGCCATATAATCCTTTAATTACATTCCTCACAGTAACTGCTGAAGATTCACTTTGTCTCATTACTGAACTGTAGAATACTCTTGTGCAATCACCACATTTGTGTTCTTTCATACACTGTGATGGAGAGCAGCAAGTGCTTCATGTTGTCTTCACATTAAACATTCCCCACCGGCATCAGAAACTTGAACAAAACACAAACAGCATGTTCCAACCAATCGCAGTTCTTGTGGTCTTTGATGGCGTAGACCTGACATACATTCACATTTTTAAGGAGGTTGGTAGCTATGCTGTAACCCCTTAACACCTAACTGTAAATCCACCTTAAAACTTTTTAGTGGCCAAAAGAAGCAGAGGCTGTAGAGGGACACCATGAGTTCCTGTAACGATACACGAAACCTGCTCTATCTCATTTTCAAATTGGTTGCTGTTCTTACGTGTTGGAAAGGAGCTGACACTTTGCATAATGAGTGTTTGTTTACCTTTTTGTGTATTTTTTAAAAAAAAAGTTATAACCTTCTCTGTCTGTATATTCTCTAATTAGTGTTGTTCATAATTAGCCACTTAACTGTTAATGATAATAAGAATTTTGATCTGAGTGGTTATTCTCCGCCGTGGGTCTCACAGTTAACAGACTGCACAACAGACTAACACCAGAGCATGTTGACATTTTGCTATTTCTGCATAAAAACCAGTAGATCTGGCCTGTTCTTTTTAATTTGAGGTTTAATGCCAGTCCGACTCTGTGTGTCATGTGAGCAGTAGTTTGGCTGTTCACATCAGAAGATCAAGAAAAGGTCAAGAAGCGTATTCTACCTCTATTCTTTTTTCAGTCACAAGTTGAGCTGAAGTTTATAACAACCTCATGAATTTATAACGGAGAGCTTTTTATGTGTTCCTGCACAGACTGGCTTGTGCGACTTCTCTGGGCCGAATCCTGTCTTGCATGACTTTTTATTTTTCTTTGAGTTTCAAATGTGAATTGGAGTATAAAACATGCGATTCTTTGTGACTAGATAAAATAATTATGCACATTATAATCCACATAATCAGCCACATCAGCTCTCTGACCCCATGAGCCCTTGTGAAAATGCAACCATGAACATTCCTCTCATGTGCAAGCAGTGTCAGATGTACACTCACAGTGCTATTTTGAAACGAGCACACAAGTCATTTGTGACAGAAGAAGCAGGCACCCCTTGAGCCAACTAGTGACTAGATGTATCATCTCTCCAATCTTCATCAACATTGAACCCATGGTGTAGCAGTTAGTGCCATTCAGAATTTAAAAAATAAAAAGCAATTAAAATTTTGATCTTTTAATTGCAGTGTTCCCACTGGGCCAATCAGCATTTCTCTCTTAAATGTCAGGACACAGATCCAAGCTGCGTCTTCATGCAAAACTGGACAGACAATGTCAGATATTACCTGAGCTGTCATGATTGATGGACGTACAGTGGAATAGGACCAACGCCCCTCCTCAGTACTCAATTCGGAACGTTTTCATCACTTACTTAAAAAAAAAAAAAAAAAGCAGTTACACTTCTTTCATAAATGAACACGGCAGCAAATATTATACTCTCTGTTACATCTTCATTTTCCTGACAAGAAATTGCAATTGTAGTGAAGTAAAGGGAAGTAAAAAACATTGACCGAACACGTATCTGTAGTGACAAAACCTTCTGAATTTCCTGAGAAAGTGGCTGTTTTCTGTTGCCATTTGGGTGTGCTTTGAAATTAAGCACATTTGGTGTTGTGATAGCACTTTGTGTAGCTTGCGATGTCTTTTGCAGGTGTGGGACTTCAATGGCCGCTGCCTCCACAGAATGAATGCAGGTCTGGGTCGGGCTGTGGACATCTCACAGGTCCTGCTGTTAAAGAGGAGCATACTGGTGATGGGCTGGGAAAGGTACTTAACATGAGTGATTATCTTTTCTTTAACAGTATTCATCTTCTGTTTCACTTCTTCAAATATTGAAAACTAAATAAATATTTTTGCACTCTGTATATGAAAGAGACTGCACCTGTCAAAAAGTCAGAAAGAGTATGTGAGAAATACTGTGTGTGTGTGTGTGTGTGTGTGTGTGTGTGTGTGTGTGTGTGTGTGTGTGTGTGTGTGTGTGTCTGTTCCTGCTCCCTCTGCCTGCCAAGGACTCAAAGCCAACCAGGCATCTGGACTCTAACGAGTCAGAACGCTCCAGGGTGCTACCAGTCACTTTAGTATCACTACCTCAAATGTATACTCTGTGTGTGTATGTGTGTGTGTGTGTGTGTGTGTGTCCTTCATCTTCATCAACATTTCACACCCTGTGAGCTGAACTCAGCAGTGTGCTATCAACAAGTAATACAATTCCCTCTGTCTCTCTCTCACACACACACACACACACACACACGCACACACACATGCACACACACACTTTCTGGCTCTCTGGGGTGTCACAGTGGTAAAGAGAACATGGACGACATATCAGCAGCAGTAAAAGAAATTACTGTTTCCTCACATCCACCTACACCACAGTTTAATCTATATTGTGCCGTATCGCATTGGCACCTATGCTGCTCATGCCATCTCATGCAGGTTGAAATATCCACATCCCATTGATTGACACATTCCTCAGTTTTAAACCATAGTGGATAATTTTTCCATTTCATGTCCAGTGGCTGCACAACAATAGAAAGCAATACAAGTACTGTCATGACACAGAGCAAAAGATTAAAGAGGTTGAACTCATTGCAGGTGTGCTAAACTCCATGGAAATTATGCGTATTAAAGTGTTTCATATGCATCATGTCTGCTGTAGCACTGTAGTGTACACAAACAGCTTCCAAATTCATTACTGCCTTGAGCAGGTAACAGAAAGTTTGAATCTGTTGCAGGGGATACTATAATTTACACTGGAATACATTATCCTAATGAAGCATTACAAAATAAAATGTATTAAATGTCAAATACATTCTCTACTCTACCGGTTCCTTCATTTTTCTCTCTGTAGGATTGAAAATCAAATGCCATTAAATGAAATGTCCCTCATTGGAGACACATTGTTCTACTACTCCTTCTACTTTCTACTATTACTGATACTAGTATTACTTCTACTGCAACTGCTACTACTACTATTACTATTACTACTATTACAGCTACTGCTACTACCACCACTGCTATTAGTACTATTACTCCTATTACTAATGCTGCTACTGCTGTCACTACTACTGCTATTAGTACTATGATTGCAACTGCAACTATTAATACTATGCTAGTACTGCTAGTACTTCTCCAACTATTACTACTACTCCTGCGATTACTATCAGTATTACCACTATTACTATTACTGAAATTACTTCTGCTACTCTACTATAACTATTACTACTGCTACTATGACAATTAGTGATACTACAGCTAGCTCTACTTTTAGTACTACTACTATTACTATTATTACTATTACTGCGATTGCTATTGCTACTGGTGTTACTACAACTGCTATTGCCACCGTTACTACTAGTACTATAGTTGCTACTGATGCTACTGCCATTGCTCTTACTGTTACTGCTAGTGCAACCTCTACAAGTATTACTACTACTACATTTCCTGTTACTGCTATTACCACCATTACTATTACTACTACTGGTATTATTGCACTACAGTATAGTGGTAATAATTAAAAAGTATAGTATTAACACCTCCTGAGTGAGAGTGTGTGGATGAACCAGGCTGTACATCAATATCTAAAGAAGTTCTACAAGGTTTGTGTCTGTGGTGCATTTTTACACACTTTTCTCTCCTCTGATTACCTCTGTCTCTCTCTGTGTGTCGCCCTCTCTGTAGGATGGTAACAGTTTTCCGTCTGCATTCCTTCTCGCAGTCTTTTGTTGAGCCCTCGGAGTGGAAGGGAGGCGTTCAACATCGTGGTGATTTGCTCTGTGCTGCCTTCCAGCCTCCACAGACTCTGGTCACAGGTGTGTATGTGTGTGTGTGTGTGTGTGTGTGTGTGTGTACGTACACATGGTAAGCACTTCTTATATGCTGTGTGTACTAAGTCAACTTGCCTTCTCACAGAAAAGTGCTTCTGCATGTGCACTCTTATTATTTTGGTGTGTTCTCCTTCCTTTCTAAATTACACTTTCATGACTTAAATTAAGAACGAGGGCTCATGCAGAGGAAAGAGAGAGACGATAAGAGGAAAAAAACAAAGGATGGGAAATAAAAATGAATCATAGAAAAAAAAGTCAGTGGAATGAAAAATAAGTGGGTGCAGTTATCTGCTGATTAAAGTAAGTGGTGTTGTTATCAAAGGACTCGAGCTCCACATGTCTCTCTCTGCTGGAAATATCTCTGTGTTTTTGTGTGTCTGTGCACATGCGTAGGCAGAAAGCGACTTAATATATTTCACAATCAAATGAATGTGTACTACAACTCAAACGTTTGTGAACACCGTGCATTTTAGCATTTTTGGTTAAATGTCAAACAATATTACAAATACAGTAAAAGTAGCAATTAAAACGGTGTAAGATCTGCCAGACCCTTTTAACTCAGAGTTCTTCCATTTTGCCCTTTGTTAGTATAAAAACCACATTACTGAAGTATACAGTAATTTAAATGTTTTTTTCTTCATAAATCTGTATTTTTCTATCTCAGGGGAACAACAGCTTCCATTTTCCATGTTGTGAGCTGATATTTGCCTCCACCACAGACAGAAATCCTTACATGTGAGAGCCTATTAATTGGCAAGTTCCTAATTAAATTTTTAATTAGAGCTCTATTAAAGGCAGATGAACTGGAAAGGTCAAGAAACATATAAGATGAAAAAAACATAGTGCTATAAATGAGGGATCAAGATCATTTCAAAATAAAAAGCTACAAACGCTTCTCATTACAGTTATTCCTATTCTTTACTTGTATTTTCACATTTTAATTTCTAATCTCTTCTTCTCTCTGTGTGTGTGTGTGTGTGTGTGTGTGTGTGTGTGTGTGTGTGTGTGTGTGTGTGTGTGTGTGTGTGTGTGGTAATCTAAGCATAACTAAGCACCACCCACAAAGAGCTTGCAGGAAATTTTCATCCTCTGTTTTTGTCTTGCCATTGTTTTTTGTTTGTTTGTCTGCACTAGTAATAGGTTGGACCAGAGGGAGTGGAGATTTTTAATTCTGCTAAGGGGGTTTTTGTTTGTGGATTGGTTTGTTTTGTTCATTTGTCCGCAGGATTACACTAACAGGAGGAGGGATGGGGCGTGGTCCTGGGAAGAGCTCATAAAATTTTGATGTTGATTGGGTTAAAGGGGCGGATCCAGGAATATTTCATTACATTCTTTCAACATTGCATTTTTCACCATTTCATAAATTTCTCAGGAAATAATGTTTGACTCTTGATGTAAAAAATCAGACACAGTAACAAAAGCGGTTGCGACACAGCTATGACGCAGTTCATATGGCTGTAGAGCTGTATAAATTGTATAAAGCAGATGTCTCAGACTACAGTACTACCTTCTTCATTTTATTTTTCAATTATAAAAGCTAGACAGACGTGTAGGATTGTTTGGCCTTGATGGAGGTTTGCCCTCTACTGAATGCTATTCTAGTTGTCCTTGTAGTCATCACGTCACCGAGGGTATTCATTTTGTAGTTTTGTTGCTACACAAAACATTTGACCAAAAAAAGCCTATACAATTATACACTAGAGAAAATTATCCAAGGTTAGCATCAAAAAATCCATGCGATCAGGCAACTGAGTGGCGAATGACTCAAATGGCAATGGCACACAAGTGAAATCATGGCACACATGTGAAATCAGTATATAGTAAAATCACACCAGCACTTATTAAAATGCAGAGACACTGGGAGCCTCTGGCTAATGGAAGAGCAGATGAGGAGTTTTCTGTCTTCGTTCAATCACTCTATTTTTTATTCCACGTCTGTGAGTTCATGCAGACTTTGAAACTTGTCTCCAAAGTTTGTGTGCATGTTTTTAAAGTTTTTCTTTTTGTTATCTTTTTATTAGTTTTTATGATTTTTGAGGCATTGGAATTCAACCCTGTAGCACTTTTGATCCCATTTAACAAACTTGAGCAACTCAAGACCAACAACCACCGAGGAACATCAACATCTTAACAAAAGATAGGTAAAGTGACTCAGTCTGTTAAGGTCTTTAATATGTGAAGACAGCATAGTTTGAAATACCAGCAATACCCCTCAACATCCATCACTTTTCTTGGATTTTTCTGCCTGAGGGATTGAACTGGCAATCCTCCAGTACCTCGTCCACTTCTATAACCATCAAACTACAAACACCCTGCACCCAATTTGCCCCACTATGCTCTTCAGTTTGTAAAGTTGTATCACTTTAGGTCACGTATCGAAAGTTCAGTTTCAGTTTACCAGTCTGTGCTGGCGGAGCGCAGACATAAACGGCAGACCTTCCCTGGCCTTTCGAGACGTATCAGCTCCAGAGATAAGTATAGAGAGAGATAAAGTGAGGGATGGAGGTAGAAAGGTAGATAAGTGCGGGTGTTCTCAAAGCTGGGAGGAGAAATGGTTTGGAAGGAAATGAACAGTTGGAGCTGGAACAAAAACACAATTCAGGAGCTACTTTGTGAAGTTGGAAACTTCAAAGTTTGCTCTTTAATTTCTTTGTCGGCGTGTTCAGCTTCTCTCTCTGTCTGCTTCCTCTCTTTTTCCCAGTCTCTAACTGACACTCCCTCCTCACTGCTGTTTATTTTTTACCTCCCTAGTTAGCCCGCTGCAATTCTTTCCCCACCCACGTATATACACACACACACCCACACACACACACACACACACACACACACACATATCCCAATGCTGCACCTTCCACCTCCAATTTAATCCAAATGCCCAATTTAAATTATGTTTATTAGAGCTCTCTCAATGGGAGTGAGGGGAAATGAGACAGAGCATTTGCTGTCTTTTAAGATGGTGTGTGTGTGTGTGTGTGTGTGTGTGTGTGTGTGTGTGTGTGTGTTTTAATGCTGCAGGGTGGGGGTTTGCATATGCTAGAAAGAGAGAATAAAATTACAGTGTGTGTTTATTTGCATAGGCCAATGAAATGTGACATTCTGGTTGCATTTTCTGTCTTAAACCAAATCAGTGACTCCTTTAGTTAATAGCTGATGCAAGAAATTGACAAATCAAAAACTATGATTGAATATTTTGCAGCCTGGCAGAAAGAAATCCCCATTTATCTGCGATTTCTTTTTTGTTCATTACCTGCTGTCACTCAGCCAATAGTGATGCTTCTCAAAGTCTGATGAATGAGTAAATAGTATTTTATATCATAAAAGAAATTGCACTACCTGATAATATCTTTGGAATAGAGTTGATGGTTTCCTCTAGAAAGACAGTAGATGAAATGAGCGTCTCCTTCATGAGCACTGTGTGGATATACTGTGGGGTACAGGTATATCCAGGTCAGCTAATGCCTTGTCAAAAAAAAAAAAAAATTCATAAAAGCATGCAATTCATTCATAAATTCCTCCTACGCTTTCATATCCTGTGCATTGCTTTCCCCTTCTCATTTCCCTTTGGGCGAATGTGGAAAAAAAAAAGGATGAATCACATTCACGTCCCGATTTCCTACATTTCCACACTTATCTTCGCACACACTAAAGCAAAAGGTTGATGTGAACTATATACTATGTTATTTTCTACATTAACTATTTTTGCAAAATTCTTTCTTCTCCAAATCCGCCGAGCACAAAGGCGGCGTCTAAAAGCGATGACGCATTAGTTTCAGTTGGCAGCATATTTCTTCGGGGTTGCAGCGAGTAATGCTGTTTTCACATCAAAGCATGCGTGCTGCCAAATTATGTGTTAGTGCCGCCAAGTGAAAGCAGTGGTGGCATTGTGGCCACCAGTGACAAAAGTTAATTTAAAGTTCTGTTGGACACACACACACACACACACACAGATGCTCAGGACTATGTGTGTGTGTGTTGTGTGTCTCTGTGTGTGTGTCTCTGTGTGTGTTTTTTTACATGCATGTGTTTGTTTGTGTCTCAAGTCGAATCAAGTTGCAGCAAGAACATTTGGCTGATGTGGGACTGAAGCCTCCTCATCCATATTCAGAGTCTTTGCTAGGTTCCGCTTGGCTTCTCACACACAGACACAGTCAAACACACACACACACACAGCAGGGTACATGTACGCAGGGTTCCTGTGTACCTCTTCAGTCACAACCTCCTCCTTCTCACGCTTCCTTCTTTCCTCGGATCCCTTAATCCTCCATGGCTGAACACCCTCCAAGAGACCAAGGACCAACTCATCTGAACTTTGATGGACAGCCAAAATGTTTTAGAAATGGAAATCAGAATACCAAATGACAGCAGGGACATCGTTTTCAAGCAGGGGATGCTCTGATCTATATATACTGTACATTTCAGATTTCTTTGTTGACAAGTTTGGGACCACAAGGGAAATTCCACTGATTTTACACACAAAGTCTGTTTACAGGTCTTGAGTAGTAGTCCACGAGCATGACACAACTGAATCTCCAACTGTTGGTGTTCGAGTTGCATTGTGAGGAATGTAGGCGCTAGGTTTTGACAAGAAAGAAGAATACATAGAGCAAGAAAGAGATTTTGACAATTTTGATACTTTTTTGAGGAGTGCGATGTTAAATTGGTGGAGTGATCCTTTAATGAAAAGGAGCTATGAGAGTCTGTTAGTGTTCAGCTGTAGGTACAGTACCTCCTTGTAGTCTGCGTCCTCCATTACTGAACATGTAGGGCTGTTTGCTATGGACACGATTTAATGTTAATCCATCTACATCTTAAAGCTCAAAATTGTGTAGGTGATGCAGATATCTACACTCTCTCATCCTCTCTATCCCTCTCTCTCTCTCTCTCTCTCTCTCTCTCTCTCTCTCTCTCTCACACACACACACACAGACACAGGGCATGATAAAAGTTGCTTGAAATACAGAAGCTGGCCCTGGGCTGCATGAATAATGCAGGCGACCCAGACTCTCATAAACTTTATACCTCCTATTGCTCTCACACATACACACCCGCCATAACACACCCCTCACACATCTCATTAACTCCTGCTGTTCAACTGTCGAACCACCTGATGAGATGCCCACCTTATATAATAAACGCACACAGACACAGATACACACACGCACACACACAATTTCTGATATATGAGAATTATTTGAAAAGCACTTTCTCTTGAGGTGACTGTTAAGGGTTGACTAGTGGAACAGATGGTAGCTGGGGACAGATGTTGACTTTTATCTTATTTAAAGTGTTTTTAGTGGCTGGCTTGCATGATTCAGCAACGTGAGGAAAGTAAAAGTGTGTGCGTTGACAAAAAGTTTTTGTGTAGACTGTATTTCTTTTGAAAATGTGATGTTTTCTTTCTCTGTGAAGGTACTCAGTGAATATGAGAGCTCATAAAGCTTTGGGAGTGTCTTTTTCCAATACAAAACCGCCATAAAGCAACATGCAATGTTAAGAAGGCTTCTGAGAAGTTCCCGCTTTTTGTTTCTGATGTGCCCAGGAAGCTACGATGGAGAGATTATAGTGTGGAACAACAGCACAGAAAAAGCTTTGAGGAAACTGCAGCCACATGCTGAACCCGAAAACGACAACAAACAGCAAGGTCTCACGTTCACAAATAACTTCAACAAGCACTTTATTCTGCAGTTGTGTAGTTTAATCTGTTCTGTATTTTCAAACGAGGGTGAAAAGTGCAACTCTTTAAAAAGACTAAATTATGTAACTGACTTTCCTTATTTTTTTCTTTCTCCGTCAATACTTTGCTCAACTCTTCTTTTCTAGGTAATTCCCCTGATTCTCATCTTAGTTTGAAAGGCAAAGATGACTCAGAGAGCTTCATTGCCATCACCAGACTGTTCTTCATACCAAGGCGCACATCTGCCGCTGCAGCTCCAGGTAAAATATAAAAAACTAAATATCAACTGCGTAGTAACTATCAGACTTAGACTATGTGTTGTTTGTTAAAGTAGGTTGTGGAACATATGGGAGATGTCACAAAATAACAGCGATGATTATAAAATAAATTCTTTCTACCCAAATAAATTCCGCATTTTGACTTCAGTGACTGGCCTGGTCTCACCGGTTTCATTTCATTTCATTCCACATCGTTTCTTTACTGACTAACCCCTAATCCTCCCCCTCCCCTAACTGAAACAACGTAAAATGACATGAAAAGCTTAAAATACATAGACACGCTACTGTCTCTGAAAGTGGCGTGCTCTTGAACCACAATCCCATGATAATACATAGCAGTGACAGTTTTGCCCCATTTAACGTGTCGTCATACCCATAAGATGTTGCCAGTTTTATTATTTCAATAAAACCTATGGAGATTTTGGCTTTTTGTTTCATAGACAGTAGTTTGAGCTGCTTTGTGGAAGCCTGTGATTTGAAGAGTTATAGCTGATGCAAATACAGTGAAGTTACTTCAGATAGTCGAAAGAGTTCAACAATCAAAAGCCTTTTTAATGCCAGATACACTGCATATTCTGCCTTGCTTTTGTTGTTGAAATACACAGTTGCACAGTGGCACATTACTATTTGTGTATTGTGTTTACAAATTACATAGACAGTAGGGCTGCAGTTATCTTTTCCTAAGATACTGTACAGCAGGGGTCCACAAACTACGGCCCGCGGGCCACATCCGGCCCGCCAAAGCAATTGGAGTGGCCCACTTAACGATCCCAGACAATCCCTCTAAACATCAACCAATTTTTATTAAATTGCATTTTCCTATCATAACATCATAACATATCCGTACTTAAAGGTTGGCATTCTAATTAAAATTGACCATAGTTACAAGCTATTTATAGTTAATAGTGGCTCATATTCACCTCCTCACACAATGGTATATTCTGACGTGACTTTGATCGTGACCGAGCCAGCGTCAAGCTGCAAAGTTCTGAGGTGGGAATCTGTCATGAAGGTGGTTGTGTCCTGCATAAACTTCATCAGAGCAAACGGACTTAAACACAGGCGGTTCCAAGCCTTTCTCTCCGAGCTAGAATCAGCCCACGGAGACGTGCTTTACCACACTGAAGTCCGCTGGTTAAGCCGGGGAAGAATTTTGAAGCGTTTTTACGACCTGCTACCCGAAATCAATAATGAGAAATGACCCATGGCGGCCCGCCGGTGCC